>NW_022436942.1:31868281-32049546 GCF_009761245.1 Sapajus apella
ACACACACACACACACACACACACACACACACACACACACACACACACAATTTTAATACAATGGTAGATTGCTTTGCAGATCTGTCAGTTACGTAATGTGGTGTCTTTGATTATATGCACATGTTTCTTTGTTTTACAAAATATCCTCATTTGATTTTCCCGAGTCCAGTGACCAAAACTAGTAATGTATTATTTTACCTGAGTTTGTCTCATATGTTACTCTTGTTACTCTGGTTGACCTTTTCAAAAAAATTTTAAATTACCATTCTTTGCAACCAGCAATTATTGGGTAGAGATACCTAATCTATTTTTCATTTTTATTCCAAAAGGAAGTATAGAATATGAAATCTTACAAAATACCAACTGCTCTGTACCTCAATAGTCTAAGCTGTGTGCCATTTTGGATACATTCTAAATATAATTTTTAATTATTATTGCCAGCATCAAGATATAACTTCCATACATTTTATTATGATACTCATCAAATACCATACCTCATTAGGCCATTGGAAAAGATCTCTTTAAAATTCATTGCTTGCCATTAGTTCATTTGAATAAGATTTTAGGGATATAATTAACTAGAACTGAAAAGATATTTAAAAATCTATTATAAAATTTTTCAGGGAATCATTTCTCCAACGATCTCATTTGTAACAAAGGCATAAAAATATTCATGAACAGTAATAACCTTCAGGTTTTAGTAGTAAATTTAATAATGACACATTTCAAAACAATAGAAGCCTGTCTTTCTTATTCTGGTCAGACATTGTAGAAGGTACTGGAATTATTTTCCTATTTTAATATACATATTAACTTAAATTTGACTATAACATATCTATAAGTTGTTGAACTTGAATAAGTTTAAAAACTAGATCCAAGCAGATCACATGGGACTAAGTTATTCTAGTTGTCTAAAATGTGAACAGGAAATAACTTTAAAAATAGAGTTACTGTTATAGGAATGTATGACCATGTCAAACTTGTAAAAATCTAAATCATGTATTTATATATTAAACTTGATGCTTTAACATTGTAACTTTTTGAAAAAAGAAATACTTCTTAGACAAAATTTATCAACTTTTCTCAGCTCAAGTGAATTCAATTATAGTTTAAATAATTTTTGTTATAAAAATCTTAGTATCCTTGAAGACACTTAGAAATTAATTAATTCTGCCTTCAAGGATACCAAGATTGTTTAATAAAAAAGAAACAGTATTCTCAGTTTTCTTTCTTTCTTTCTTTTTTTTTTTTTTTTTTTTTTTGAGAGGGAGTCTCACTCTGTTGCCCAGTCTGGAGTGCAGTGCTGCCGTCTCAGCCCACTGCAACCTCTGCCTCCTGGGTTCAAGCGATTCGCCTGCCTCAGCCTCCTAAATAGCTGGGATTACAGGCTTGTGCCACCACACCTGGCTAATTTTTGTATTTTTAGTAGATACGGGGTTTTACTATGTTGGCCAACGTTGTCTCAAACTCCTGACCTTGTGATCTGCCTACCTCGGCCTCCCAAAGTGCTGGTATTACGGGCATCAGCCACCATTTCTTACTTATTTCTGCTGTTATCTTTACATCTGTAAAACAGATATGACATTCTAAATCTTTGTAGCTATTGTTTGAATAAACATATTAACTTTAGAAAACTATAAAATCATAGTTTCAGAGACTTGAGAAATGATTTGCATTTTTGAAAAAATATTTGATGTTTTATTTCTCTGAGTTCCATGAATTAAGTATAGTATATAAATATGGTACATCTAAATGTCTTCTTCCACTGAATCATAGATTTGGAAGGAAACTTAAGGGCCATTAGTTGTCCCTCAGGTTACAAATAAGGAAATTAAGGATGAAAGAGAATCAATGGCATAAAATGATAAAATCTACAGCTTACTGTAGATTTTTGAAAACTGATCATCTATAACATGCATTGGTTTAATTAGTTAACTTCATTCTAAACCTGAGAAATGAATGGTCATTAATGTCCACCCAGTAAGTTTTGTGGTATAAACTCTTCTTGTGTGGTCTCTACTTGAGAGACAGTACTCTGTAAATGTATTCCTTCAAGGAAATGAAGGTAAATTTATTTCCTATTTTGGAGTCTGAATGTGTAAAACGTTTGACATGAGTAAGAATTAGAGATGTATCACCACCAGAGGCCTATGGTTTCTGTGATGCCTTTTATGGCTTTGAGTCATTGTAGAAATTAGAGTAGACCCATGTGGTTTTGATATTTTTTCCTCCTAGTTATCAGACTATGTATGTCTGTGTGTGCCTGTGTACATTTAAAGTCAACTTTACTGTGTAAATTTTATAAAACATGAGTCCTGAAAATCAACAACAAAATTATTAGAGTTGTGAACTGTGTTTCTGTGGAGTCAATATAGACTAAATGTGCAGTGAATAATGTCCTCTCTCTGTACCATTTTTGAAGGAGTTAAATATGTAAGAAGTTATAATATCGTTTTTAGTTTTTACTGGGTTATATTAATTGAATTAGCTGGTGAGCATAAACAAGTTACCATCTTCCAAAGTGATCCCAATAAGCAGAATTTATTATCTTTATTTATAATTGTATGTGGAAATATTAAAATCTTGAACAAGGTTTATTTTACTAGCATTATTGATGATGTTGAAAAGTCTGCTATTTATTAGTTCCCTCAATAAAGCACAAGAAAAAAGGCAAGATACAGCAGTGACTTTTAAGTAAATGAATTCTTTTGTTTTCATCCTTTTTTTTACTGAATAAAATTAATAGAATACACATCTAAAACCTCTTCTTTCATTCTAGTCTTATATCCCCATATGATCTAATTAGAAGTCACCTGAATATAGCCGTAGATTTCTAGGTTACACTTAATTTGAGAAAGAAAATTATGTATATATAATGAGGTTTTGTCAAAAATAAAAATGGTAATTATAGGAAAACAGTTAATTGAGATGATGGTGATTAACCAACTAAAGGTTTTTCTAGCAAATTCTAGATGCAAGTGATTAAAGAGTAGGTTTCAATTAGGTATTTAGAATGACATTCACTTTTAATTATTGGTATTATTATATCTGGTGTTAAGAAAGCATACTTCATTCTATTTTAACTCTTAAAATTTTAAATCTATTTATCCCAAAAACGCTGTTTTCAGAACACCACAGAATAACTTATTTGGACAAAGGAAGCTGGCTGCTGGGGAACATCAATCAAACTGGCTATTTTAGAGTCAACTATGACCTAAGGAACTGGAGATTATTAATTGATCAATTAATCAGGAATCATGAGGTACACTCCAGATTTGCTTATCAAATATCTTTTTTTGATATGTGAACATCTGCCATTTTAATCCTAAATTATCCTATTGTTTTTTCTAATTGGCCTTAGGTTCTTTCTGTCAGTAACCGAGCAGGTTTGATCGACGATGCCTTCAGCCTAGCCAGGTACGTTTTCCTGTGGATCTCCCCAATAAAAATTCGTACCTGCAAAACTTCCTCTACTAAGCTACATAGTATATATAAGTTTTTTATTTATGGCATTTAAAAAATCTGTTTCTATCTTATGTTCTTTGGCTTTGGATATGAATTCTATTTAGTCTCCCAAACTTTCTGTCAATAATAGCTATAGAGTATTTCTAAATCAGGATAAGCTTGATCATTTTCTCCACAAGTCGATTTAACACTGAAGATTAATAATCTCTTCCCAATTTTAATAACGAACTCTATAAAATGACCATTATGCCATGTTTAAGTTTTAATAGAAAATGCCTTCAAGTAATGACATTTTTTCCCCTGCTATTTACAAGTATATCTTTTTAAATTTTTTTGAAAGTTATTCATTCTAAGAAGAGTATGCTGCAAAACAGAAATAAGTATTCCACTGGGTAAAACTTTTCTCTACAAAATATATGTCAATCTTATAAAAGACTTTAGTTGTACTATAGTAGTATTTGTGTTATTTTCATAACTAGATTTATAATATTAAAATCAGTTATTCCTTTGAACAGTCATTAAATGAAATAATGTTGCTCATGAACTGAAGCTATTTTCTCAATTTTGAGACTAAAAAGTAAAACAAACTCAGTCCGTTTAATATTTTATACTGTTTCACATCCAAGTATAGTTTTAATTTTAATAATCAAATTATACGAGCTGTCAATTAAGACATGGGTGACTCTCTCTACTTACCTGGTTATCATGATTTACCACATTTTCTTCTAAGATAATCATGGGAAACTGGCTAGTTATGCCTGTGCTGATATTAACACATGACTTTTCTTAGTAATAGGCTTTGTTTCATACATGGAACCCGAAACTGCTTTTACAGTTTATGTGTTTAATCAAAATTCAATTCTCTTCCATTTGTTAAAAAGCATATTACACAATACAGCATTCGAATCCATCGAAATAATGAGCTTACACACAGAAGACTTGATAATTACTTTGATAGATGCAAAGCCAAAGTTTGGGATCTAATTACAGAGATTGGTTTTTATAGAAACAAGTAGTATAAAGGAGAAAACACAAGTAATACAGAGGTTAAGAAAAAAATTTCAGTTGCTTTTCTATTTAAAAAAAATACTCTGACTTTTGCCTTCTTTATTGCTATGAAAGAAACCAAGAATCATTTTTCTTGGTTTCTAATATTGCTCTTATTTCGTGAGTGGTGCTGTATCAGTGCCTTACTCTGACCAGGCATGAACAATTTTAGGCACAAATTTTTAAATGGCAAACCTAAGGACAATTTATCAGTGAGGAAATTGCTAATGAAATTGTACTAATTGAATGTATTTGTGTAGTAAGAGCTGGGGTTCAGTTCTAGTAAAGATAAATGAAGACTTTTTCATGCCATAGTGCTATCTTATTGGGCAAAAATTTAGAAATAACAGGCTATATGAAGGCCTGTTGAGATAGTCATGTGTGGAGATAATGATTAATATGTAGCTTTTGCTCTGCAGTAAAATCTGAAAACTTTGTAGAAAGTTTTATGTACGACAGAGAGAACATTTTGGCACAGAAGTTGAGAGAGTCCAGAAAGCCGGAAAGATAGTGTATTTAATGTGATGATGTACTGAGAGAGGAGCAGAAAAAGAGATGTTGAGTACCACAAAGTAAGGGTAGGAAACTCAAAGAAAACTGTTATCATTGGCTAATAATTATTAACCACTTTTAAGAAGGCAAATACTTTTCTATTTTATATATAGTAATTTGTTTAATTTTCACAACTTTTATAAGATACGTAGACAGGTGTTATTATTATTCCCAGTTTAAGTGCAAGGAAATGGAAGCTCAGAGAGGCCACATAGCTGATAATTGGCAAAGCTGCAGCCTGGATGCAGGTGATCTATCTATAGATCCTATGCCATTAACCAGAGCACTAAGCTGCTTCTTAGAAATAATAGTATTTATTCTAATAAAAGATCCAGATGATATGGAAAGACTAAGGGGTTTTGAAGCAGTTGTTCATGTGAATCCGTATGGGTTTGAAATGATGGTGAGAAAGTAAATAAGTAGTAATAGCATAGCGACAGAGGCCAGATGGAAAATAAAAGAGAGGGATCTGGTTGGGCATGATGGCTCACACTGGTAATTCCAGCACTTTGGGGGGCCAAGGCGGGCAGATCACGAAGTCAGAAGAGCAAGACCATCCTGGCTAACAGGTGAAACCCTTTCTCTACTAAAAATGCAAAAAAAAAAAAAATTAGCTGGGCATGGTGGCACATTTCTGTGGTCCCAGCAACTCAGGAGGCTGAGGCAGGAGAATGGCTTGAACCCGGACGGCAGCGGTTGCAGTGAGCCGAGATCATGCCGCTGCACTCCAGCCTGGCAACAGAGCGAGAGTCCATCTAAAAAAAAAAAAAAAAAGGAGAGATCTATTGACTCATCTGCATTAAATGAAAATGATAGAAGTTATTTTTAGATGAAATATTTTATTTAATTTTGGTGGATAAATTTCTTTTTCAAAAATTAGATTCCCTTTTACTGAGACAGAACATTGCTTTCAATTTCAATTTTGGGAGCCTTAAAAGTTTGAAGTAAATGATTTCATGATCATTTATATAAATTCACCTGAAAAACATGAAAATCTCATTGAATATGTACTTGTAATTTGTTTTATTACTCATGAGGTAATTTTCGTATTATAGTGCGACTAAATAAATATAACTTTAGATTCATTTAGGGAAATTCTCTGCACTTACTTGGAGCTGATTATTCATATTTCATTGTAGTATGGTAAATATTCCATAATTTTGCTATTCAATCTATATCAACCTTCTCTCAGTCTCCTGAACACCTGATGCACTCTTTGGCTTCTGTAAAAGGTTAGCAAATATTCATCAAATACCTATTACTGTTCTGATGCTTTTGTGAATGACTTCCTTCAGTCTTGCCAATGAACCAATGGGGTGGATGTGGTTACTGTTGCCATTTTACAGCTGAGACATTGAGATTAAGAGAGGTTAAGTTGCTTAGCTAAGGCTACACAGCTTTTGGGGCAGAGGTGAAGGCGGTAGTTCAACCCCAAACAGTGACACAGCAGAGTCCATGACTTCAGGTAAGAGTGACTTTGCCCATTACATGAAATTTCTTGCTATCTTCATTCCTTTTGACTGTTGAGTGTATTATCATTTACTGAAAAAATGTATGATTTTACTCACCCTCCCTCAGTGAGGCCTTATGTGTCCTTCCCAGCAAAAGTAAGGTGATACTCTGTGGATCTGTGTTAACTTATCACCTTGTTGCTCAACCACTTGCTTTTCTGGGTTCTTGATAGTTCTTTGATGATGTGGAGGAGAAGGCCTTGTGTCATCATATATTACTACTGTCTACCGTAATGTTTGCTACAGAATCGCACCTGTATATATTTGTTACATGAATTGATAATTGATTATGACTTATTTAGACTATTAACTTCATGGCACTATTTGTTGTTGGATTAGGCAAACTTGCTGTAGTCATTCTTTATTTGGTTGTTTTTTAAATATATAAATTTGCCTGAATGCATGCAAATTGTAAAGGACTAAAACAAAACAAGAAATACAACGTGAAATCTTTTACTCCCTTCATTCCTAGCATTTTATCCTCCTCACAGGTGAAATATTTGGCATGGATTTATCTAGCCATTTTTTCTTTATGCTTTCTTATTGTTTAGATTTTTTTTTTTTAATGAACAGAAGTCTGTTCTCTGACTCATTGATAAAAATAAATCTGGGGATCTTTTCGTTATTTCTAATTTCTCACTATTATAATCAAGACTGCAGTGAATGTGAATAGTCTTTTGTTGTGTATGTGTATTTTTTTAAGATTTTCTTTTGTAAGTTGAATTTGGGGTTCAAAGAGTATGACTTTAAAAAAAAAGTCTTAGAAATTGTATTCAGAAGGCTTTTCCAATTTAACCCTCCATCAACCATGTGTGAGAGGGTCCAATTTCCTGAAATCTCTCATTACAATGAACCGTATATAAAAGATTTTGACAGTCTACTGGCAAAAGTGATTTTATAAGAGTTATTCATTACTGGTTATAAGAAGTGGTGTATCCTTTCATTATCCATTTGCTGTTTGTATGTTTTCTTTTGTGAATTATCACCCAATTAAAAACAAAAGATTAAAAACCTAATCGAAAATGAACAAAGGTGTTTCCTACTATACTTTCCTATATATTTTGGATGTTTTTGGATATTAATCCTTTTCTGTAGCATAGACTTCACAGTAGTTTTTACTCAACACTATGCCATTTTTTAAGAGGTTTTTAACATATATGTCAAGCCATTCCTTTTATAGCTTTCTGGTTGTGTCTCACCTGGAAGGGCTACCCTATATGAAAAATTTGAAAATATTCTATTTTTCTTAAGAAGCTGTTTTTGTTTTATATCTGTATCTTCAGCCCTTCCTTTGCTAATCAATTTTTATGTTTAGAATGAAGTAGAAGTCTAATTTTCTTTAACATTAATAAGTGCCAATTATTTTAATCCTACTTATTTAAATATTTTCATTTTAGTGGATTTGAAATGATATATTTATCTTAATGCAAATGCCCAAATTTTAGAGAATTTTTTATTTTGCTTAATTGCTTTCTTTGTTCTTTTTTGCAGCACAATCATATTGTTTTAATAGGTTTAAATTTATTGTATGCTGCAATTGGCCAAATTTATCTTGTTCTTATGCAGAATCTTACATATTTCTTGCCAATATAAATTTTAGAGTCATTTTGACAAACTCTACTAAAAATTACACCACAGTTATGACTAGATATGCTTTGGATTTGTAAATCAATTTATACAGTATAAACATCTTTTCGCATTTGAGCTCTCCAATGACAATATTATTCGTCTTCATTTATTCAGTTCCCTAAGTTAAGCCCTATGGTTTTATGTACATGGGCTTTTATAATATTGTGTTATTTCATCATTTTTGAAAAGGTTTATGCTGTTTTACAATATGGCACTGTATCTACCCTTACATATTGTAATTTTTAATGCTTGTGGATAAGGAATCAATAACTTGCCTTGCAAGTTTCATTGTATTATGGCTTGCACTTTAAAATTAGTGACTAAAATGCCTAAATATTTTTGTTGTTGGGTGTTCATATTTGCTTTTGCTTTTTTGTTTTTTGGAGCCAGAGTTTCGCTCTTCTTGCTCAGGCTGGAGTGCAATGACACTCTTGGCTCACTGCAACCTCCGCCCCCAGGTTCAAGTGATTCTTCTGCCTCGACCTCCTGAATAGCTGGGATTACAGGCACCCACCAGCACACCCGGCTAGTTTTGTGTTTTTAGTAGAGATGGGGTTTCACCATCTTTATCAGGCTAGTCTTGAGCTCCTGACCTCAGGTGATCCGCCCGCCTTAGCCTCCCAAAGTGCTGGGATTACAGGTGTGAACCACTGCGCCCGATCTGTTTCTGGTTTTTTGTTTTGATAAAGCATTGTTATATTGGGGATATGAAAGTGAACAAGATGTATTTCTTGTTTTCAGTGAACTCAAAATCTACCAGGGAAGATGCATGGTGCATAACTATATTCAGTGTATACATGCTATTAATAAAATGTTATGAAAGCCTTAAAGAGTAAAGAATTAGTGTGGCCTAGGAAGATTATGGAAAACATCAAAATATCCTATTGGAAATAACATCAGGAGAGTGAAAATGTACTATGGAAATACATTAAAGGTTTAAAAGTAGGAGAATTAGAGCAGAAAAAAGTCTAAATTAGAGGGTAAACTTATGGCAGAACTATTATAGCAGCAATGAATGCCTCATGGCACAATCTGGGTAAATCAGAGATTTGAGTTTTCTCAGGAGTGGAATTGGCAGCTAGATAAGGTAAATATTCTTACTTAATTTTTGAAATTATCAGTTTAGTATATGATAGAAATGGAATATTTAGAAGATTTACAATAGAAAGTATAATCACCAGGTTGGATATTTAAAGCTTTTAACATGCTCTGAGTACAATTTTTTAAAGTTATAAATGTATATATCACTAGGTTGTGAATTCACATGGTATTTTATTAAAAAATATCCAAAATACTTGGGAAATTATTTGGAAAATTGTGTACACCCAATAGCAGGACAGGGATAAATCATGATCGTCATTATCATCATCATTATAATTATCATCATAGTCCTCCTTGCCCTGGGCAGTTACTATGTTAATTTTTTAAATTTAGTCACCAGTTTCCTGTAATATTCAATTTTGCAAAACACATGCAAATCTATTGTGTTTTAATATCATAGTATACTTTTCTAGCGTGTGTAACATATTTTAAAAATTATGTTATAGACTATTCTGTCAAAAATCCAGTAACTTACAAATTTGCCCATCATGAGGTCAAATTATTACAAGTTTGCTCACAAACTTTGTTAAGAAATAAGAGGCTAGTTACATTTTGTAAGTTATTAGTGTTTTATTAAAAAGCGTAAGGACATTAATTATCTAGAGGTTATGTTTGTCCCTCTTAGAAGTCCTGTAGGCACTGGTGAGCAGTCATCAGTAGTGCACAATCCATGTTTGATGAATATATAAGTTAAAAAATAATAAATACACTTTTATTGACTTGTCTAACAGCTTATAAACTTGAGATGTATTAGAAACATGGGAATTCAGCACAATAGCCACTGAAAATATAATAGCTAAAGAAGAAGAAAATTATGAGAACATTTCAAAAACTTAACTTACAGATTTTTCTTTTCATTCCTGAGCACGGTTTCGGAAATGGAAACAGCATTGTTAAAATAACCTTAACAACATTTGCACACTGTGGTCGTATCTGGCCTTTTTGGGACTTTTTCAGCATGGTTAGAAGTTCTTCTGTGCCTTCTGGATGGCTCTCTTGTACCTTGTTTAAGGTTTCCCTGGCAAAACATATGTTGATCATGTTTTCACTTATTGCAGAAAATAGTAGTATAATGTGTCTGAAAAGCAAGTGCCCCCTGCCCCTGGCTAGATGAGAAGGAGCTTTTCCTTCTTTGATAGCTGCTTGTTTAAATGTGTAATATGCTGATCTTTCAAAAACGAAATTGAGAAGGAATGACCTATAAATCTTTTGTGAGAAATACTTTGGCAGACCGGACTTTTTGTTTGTTTTGATTTTCTTATTCTATAATGGAGGCAACAGGACTACATCACTTCAGCTGAACACTGCTATGAAAAACCTGACTAAGGATCGTAGATCCCTCTAATATACTGACTAATGCTCTATAAATGTTGATATTAGAAAGGATGCTTAGTTTCAGAATTCTTTCTTTAATCTCTGTCTTCTGTTTTTACAGTACTATGCAAATCTCAGTATAAACATTTTTCTCTCAGTTGTGTTTTACAATGAAATTATGAGCATTAATAATAATAGAATGTTGACTCAAATGTATTGTTTATTGCTCTCATTGGACATGGAGAGAAGGATGATCGTTCAGCTGTTTGTATTAGATTCATTTTGGGAGTGGTGTCTATGTATGGTTATAGTTCTTAGTTATCTTTTGTTAAGCCATCAGAATATGTTTGCAAAAGGATAAATAATATTTATGAAGTCCTGAAAGTGATAAAATTGTTTATTGCAAACTAAGATTTATTGTTGACTATATGCTTCCACTCTTCTGCCATTGACCGAAAGTTATTAAAATTAGCTTATTGTTATCCAGTGTAGTTTGTTCCATGATATGAGCAGTGACTCACAGTGAATCCTTCCAGGAGCTTCATGGTCATTCCCAAAAGATCACATTTCTCGCATCTCTGAGGCTGGGGATTCTAATTATCTATTTGTCATCATCAGTGAAGGCTCAGTCTTGAGACACGCAAAAAAAGTCACCTTGAAGCATTCCTGTTTTATACCTTTCCGCATGCAATTATTTAGAAATTCATATCCAAAAGACCTCTAAATTAGCCTTAGTTTATTAAACACTTTGCCACAGATAAATGTTAAAAATAGTCTGAAAACATTTTCAGGACATTTAACTGTAAGAAGCTGGGAGTGTTCAGACTAATTTCTATTATAACTCAGTAAAAGCCTAGAGTGTATTTCTGGATTTTCAAGCTACACTGTTCCTGCAGGCATATGCTGGTTTGCTCAAGGTTAGAGATTGAGTTAATACATTCCTTTGAGCTGTCTTTAGAAATCTGTTGAGGGTGGAGTCACAGATGTTGTCCTTGGGATGAGGATTTATGAGGAGCTACTATACCAGGCACTTATGAGAAGTACAAATCTCCTGAGGCATTAAGGGCAGGCTTGTGGCTCTTAAGGATGGCAAACTTTCTTAGAGACTTTAAATTGTACTGCATTAAATCAAAAGCAAACTTGTAACCTTCCAGTACCAAATTTGTGTTTCATCTCTGTAAGAGAAAATGTTTTAATATTAATGCCTACTGTCTGAGAGCGCTGAGTAGAAAGTAAAAGCAAAGAATTTTGACATTATTCTGTAGGTTTGATCCATTTTATTTTTTTCAATTGACATATTGTATGTATTTATCATATATAACAGGATGTTTCAAAGCATATATATGTTGTAAAATGATTCAGTATTGCTAATTATTATATGCATTATTTCCTATCGTTATTTTTATGGTGAGACACAACATCGACTCTCTTAGTATTTTTCAAGAATATAATATATTGTCGTTAACTATAGTCATCATACTGTACAATAGATCTCTTGACATTTTTCCTTCAGTATAATTTTGAATCCTTTGGCCAATATCATCCCAACTCCTATTCCTCCAATAACCCTAGCTTCTGACAACCACCATACTAGTCTCTATTTCTATCAGATCATCTTTTTTAGATTCCACATGTAAGTGAGATGAGGTGGTATTTGTCCTTTTGTGCCTGGCTTATTTTACTTAACATAATGTCCTCCAGGTTCATCCACGTTGTCATAATGAGAAGATTTCCTTTTTTAGGGATAGTGTTCCATTGTATATATGTACGACAGTTTCTTTATCCATTCATCCATTGATAGGAACTTAGGTTAATTACATGTTTGGCTATTGTAAATAATGCTGCAATAAACATGAAAGTGCAGATATCTCTTTGACAGCAGCAGTACTTTAAAAATATCATATTGTCCCTATATTCTAATAAGCATATAGCCAAAGTAGAGCCTCTGTGTTGGGAAAACCTTACCCATTTATTACTATTTTTATCACCTTCTGAGAGAAGCTCTGCCTCTACCTGGTGCCTGCCATTTTACTGACTACTATTATCTGCACATACCTGAACATGACCAGTCTATGTCATGGCTATTGGTACCCGTTTGCTTGAAATTGCTTAGCTAGGATGGGACTACAGCCTCTACATGTCATTTTATGTCTGTTTCTTCATATCATTTTTAATTTTATTAAAATTTATTTGTTAATCATTTCTGTATTCTAGACGTTCATTTCTGCTTTTATCTTTCTTCTTTGTCTTACATTTTAAACACTAATCCAAGTCTGTATTATTTGATTTCCTTTCCTAGTTGGTAAGAACATTGACCATCAAGTTACATAGAATTAGAATTCTTGCTCTATGAATTAACTAACAATAAATAAATGTTATTTAAATAAATGTTATTTTTGTTCTGTCCCTTTTCTACCTTTGCAGCACATACTTACGGTCACTCCAGAGTAAACAGATATCATTATTATTTCCTGTATACTATCTTACAATCCACCATATTCATTGATCTTCTTCTAAACTGACCCCTTTCCTAGGCTGCCCCAAACCATCTGTAAACACACATCCTAATGCCAACTCTAAAAAGAAGTGGAATATGGCTAAAGCATAACTGTTTGTGCTTCTGCTAAAGAGGACAAAATCTGCTTGCTTTTTGATTTGATGTGAGAAGTCTGTTAGGGACTTAGCCAAAATGGGATACTCTCTTCTACCAGAAAAGAAAATGAGAGGTAGACCAAATCTACAGAAAAATTAAACTGAATCCTTCTGGCATTTGGCATGTCAATATAAAAGCCTCATTTTTATAAAGATCTCTATCTACTCTGTTTCTCAAAAAGCTCAAAATAAAATCCTTTTATTTTTATTATAATAAAGTAAACTCTAAAGAAATCTTTAAAATGAGTAATATATGAATACCGGTACTAATACAGGCTTTATGTTCAGTTAATTACTTATTGCTTTAAGTTGTTTCATTATGTTTTCCCACCTGAGAACAAAGAGTCAGAGGAGACTTCTGATAATCCTCTTTCTTACCAAACATGCTGATTAGCCAATGATAAAGTAAAGATTTGCTCATACTTTTTATCCCAGAACTCATGAAGTCTATTTTGGGCTTTAACTATAGGCAAGGTAGCAGTGCTGTCATGATAAAGGAATTAGATTAAGATAATAGAAAATAAGCATTTTATTATTTTCCACTTGTCATGAAATATTAAAGATTCCATTTTTAAGTATGAAGAGGTGATAATTTGGGGAAGAGGAAAGAAAGGAAATTTAGTTCCAAGATTTTGTGCAATGAAGGTGAGTGGTTAATTCAAAGTAACATACACTATGCCACTATGAGTGGCAGATCTTAAAGCCTTAGGAGGTGATTTGAAATATATAATATTCACCCTTAATTGCATGCAATTTGAGCTATTCTTTGTGGAATGCTTCAAATGTCCTTACGTGGAATGGAGTACCAGTGAAGAGGTCTTCACTATTTCGGATGTAAGAAAACATCAGATTAGGAAAACCTGACTTGTTGCAACTATGACAATGCTTACTTAATGTTAAGGATTTAAGTACAAGCCAACACAGAAGCTGAGGAGTAGTACTGGGCCCTGTGAACTCAGACCACATTTGAATCACAGATTAGATCCTTCCTTCTTAAACTAGGAATGGCCTGGAGTGTAGCTGATTCAGGCCTCTAAAGAGAGGTAGCAGAAGCTTCCTGTTGCTCAGCTGCTTCATCTAATTAGGGTAAGGATTAAACAGAAGTTCAATATAAACTCTCCAGGTCACCAGGTGGTAGTACTAACCAAAAGGAAAAAAAAAGAGTTTGCTATAAGGAAGAAAATATTGTTAGTTTGGAAGTCTGAGTTTGACAAATTTGAGTAAGGCTAATAGGCCTTGAAGAGAATAATGATTGAGTATCAGAGAGTTTTATGTGGATAGTAACTTAATCACACTCTAAATTAGTGGACAGTTCTTGGGAATGCTGTCAAAAATGGCGAAATAGAACTATAGATGAAAATTGGTTGGTGTTGCATTCCCAATGTGCAAATATAAAAAAGTTAATTGTGTAAGCCGAGGGCAGATCATGAATTTTATCCGTGACATGTTGAAGGAACCATTACTTATCCTTTTTCAACGTTGGTGAAACTAAAATTATTATAGAAAAATAGTTACTGTGCAGAGAAATTAAGTCCCTGGCCTCTCAGTTTACTATAGTTTTTAAATTTTCATCTTTGAGAGTTTCTCAGGTTTCCTATTTTTTTTTTAATGTTTTTAAATTTTGTTGAATTTTAACATTGGTAGATTATCAGTTTTTTTAAGTATGAAGAGTTGAGAAACGCTTATGAAAATTTTTGTTTCAATAGATGCAATATGTATGTTATTTCCATAAATTAGGTACACAGTATGTAATTAATGAGTTTGCAGATAGATGATAGATCAGTAGGTATATAGACAGAGTACATGTATAGACACATGTTAGACAGATGAATTACCTGAAAGTAGGTAGATCTAAAAGTAGTTGGATAACAAAGACAGAGCCATGAAACTTCATCCTATGATGAAATTACTATATTTAGCCTCAGAAAGACACCTTTGTTATATTGCCATATGAAAAAAATTATGTAGAATTTAAAAATTAAAGAATAATAGCTCATGTTTAGTAAAAATAAATTCAAATGATTTTCTTGGTGTAATGAAGATACTATAAAGAGAGAGCTATTTTATACACACAAATTATATACTAAATTGTTATCACATGTAACATAAGGTTACAAGCATTGGATGCAGAAATTTTAAAATATTCACCTACCTACTTCACAAATCAAATGTAAGGTATAAATATGTTCTTAATTTGTTGGTCTGTTTTTAAAAATTTTAAATTTTAAAAACACATAAAGGCTCATAGGAAAATCTTTCAATATATAGTCACCAGGTGCATGTGCTATCATCATTCAATACCTATTTCTCAATCAATTTCTGAAGTGTATATCTGCAATATTAAATGAACTATACGTTCTCCTTATCCTGTACAGGTAAACGATAAGCAAGCATCTTTCACAGACAGGCAAAATGAAAATCCTAAGAAGCATGAGAAGCACTTGACAATGCTTATAGTGGGTTGATCTTTCTCATTTAAAATTTTGATGCTCGTTAGTAAGAATAATTAGCAAATGGCAAATTCTGTAATACAAAGTTAGTCAGCGTTATCTTTGTGATTTAATAGCTTTGTACATTTGGAAATAAATGGGCACTTAAAATATATGTAGAAAGAGATAGAAAAAAAGATGAATCAAAGTGGTATATTATATTTACATGGGACAGTTCATTTATGTAGCAAGTATTTCATAAATACTGTTACATACCATACGCTTTTATAGACACCAGAGTGAATAGCAATAGCGAATGAAAGAGTGAATAGTGAATGAAATAGCCATTTTCCAGTTGATACTTGAGAAGTAGTTTGAAAGAAGTAAACAAGGGAACCATCTGAGTAGAGCATTCTAGATAGAGGAAAAGCAAGTGCAAAGGCCCTGAGGGAGCATGTGCTTGGCATGGTAAGGAAAACAGGTAGATGTGGCTCTAATGGAGTAAGTAAGGAGCATTGCAGTCTAAGTGTGTTTAGGCAGGAAAAGGACATTGATCATGTAATAAACTATGTGAGAATTTGTTATTTTATTCAGGGTGAAAGGGAAAGTCTTTGGGAAGGTTTTGAGCAGAAGAGTGACATGACCAGACCTATGTTTTTAAAGGATCACTCATTCTGTCTGCTCTGTTAAGAATATACTATGAGGGAACGAGTGCGGAAGGAGGGAACCTAGTAAGAAAGGTCATCAGGGCAAACTCCATAAGGAGAGTTGTTGAAGATGATACTATGACTATACCTGGTGTATTAGTACATTTTCACACAGCTATGAAGAAATGCCTAAGACTGGGTATTTAAAAAAAAAAAGAGGGATTTAATTGACTCACAGTTCTGCATGGCTGAATTGGTCTCAGGAAACTTACAATCATGGAGGAGAGGGAAGAAAACGTGTCCTTCTTCACAAGATGGCATGAGAGGAAAGTGAGGAGCAAAGGGGGAAAAGCCCCTTTTAAAACTATCAGATCTCCTGAGAACTCACTCACTATCATGAGAACAACCCAAGGGTAGCTACCCTCATAATTAAATTATCTCCCACCAGATCCCTCCCACATGTGGGGATCATGGGAACTACAATTCAAGATAAAATTTGGGTAAGGACACAGCAAAACAATGTCACTTGGTAAGGAGCAAGAGATGCCCAGAGCACCTTGTTAGCCTCCAGAGTGACAGAGGTTCACATATCATGCGGATATTTCCTTTAAACATTAGTACTTAAGTTGTATGTAGAATATATTTTATAATGATTTATTTTTATTTCTCTGATGACCAATAATGCTGTGAATCTTTTCATATGTTCATTTGTTTTTTTTTCTTTCTTTTGGACTTTTTTATTTTAATTATAAATTAAGCTTAATTTTAAAATTATAAATTAAGTTTAAATTTAAATTAAGTTCTGGGATACATGTGCATAATGAGCAGGTTTGTTATATAGGCATACATGTGCCATAGTGGTTTGCTGCACCCATCAACCTGTCATCTATGTTTTAAGTCCTGCATGCATTAGGTATTTGTCCTAATGCTCTCCCTCCCCTTGCCCCACAGCCCCAGACAGGCCCTGGTGTATCATATTCTGCTCCCTGTGTCCATGTGTTCTTATTTTTCAAGTCCCACATATGATTGAGAACATGCAGTGTTTGGTTTTCTGTTCCTGAGTTAGTTTGCTGAGACAGCTTCATCCATGTCCCTGCAAAAGATATGAACTCAGTATTTTTTTATGGCCGCATAGTATTCCATGCTGTATATGTGCCACATTTTCTTTATCCAGTCTATCATCAATGGACATTTGAGTTGGTTCCAACTCTTTGCTATTGTAAATAGTGCTACAATAAACATACGTGTGCATGTGTCTTTATAGTAGAGCAATTTGTAATCCTCTGGGTATATACCCAGTAATGGGATTGCAGGGTCAAATGGTATTTCTGGTTGTAGATCCTTAAGGAACTGTCACACTGTCTACCATAGTGGTTAAACTAATTTACACTCCCACCAACAGTGTAAAAGCACTCCTATTTCTCCACATCGTCTGCAGCATCTGTTGTTTCCTGACTTATTTTATTTTATTTTATTTTATTTTTTACTTTAGGATCTGGGATACATGTTCAGGTCATGCAGGGTTGTTACATACATACATACTATATCTGGCATTTCTCCCCATGTAATCCCTCCCTTCCTACCCCCATTGTCCCTCCTCTAGCCTCCACCAACTACCCCCAGTGTGTGCTGCTCATGTCCCTGAGTCCACGTGTTCTCATTGTTCAACACCTGTGTGTAAGTGAGAACATGTGGTGTTTCCTGACTTTTTAATGATCGCCATTCTAACTGGCATGAGATGGTATCTCATTGTGGTTTTGATTTGCGTTTCTCTAATGACCAGTGATGATGAACTGTTTGTCGTATGTTTGTTGGCCAAATGAATGTCTTCTTTTGAGAAGTGTCTGTTCATATCTGTTGCCCACTTTTTAATGGGGTTGTTTTTTTTTTTCCTTGTAAATTTGTTTAAGTTCCTTGCAGATAGTGGATATTAGCCATTTGTCAGATGGATAGATTGCAAAAATTTTCTCCCATTCTGTAGGTTTCCTGTTCACTCTGATGATAGTTTCTTTTGCTGTGCAGAAGCTCTTTAGTTTAATTAGATCTCGTTTCTCAATTTTGGCTTTTATTGCAATTGCTTTTGGTGTTTTAGTCATGAAGCCTTTGCCCATGCCTATGTCTTGAATGGCATTGCCTAGGTTTTCTTCTAGGATTTTTATAGTTTTAGTTCTTGTGTTTAAGTCTTTAATCACTTTTCAGTTAATTTTTGCATAAGGTGTAAGGAAGGGCGTTCCGTTTCCTCCTTCCTTCCTTCATTCCTCTCTCTTTCTCTGTCTTTCTCCATTTTTTGAGACAGAGTCTCACTCTGTCACCAGGCTAGAGTGCAGTGGCATGATCTCAGCTCACTGCAGCCTTTGCCTCCTGTGTTCAATTGATTCTCCTGCCTCAGCCTCCCAAGTAGCTGGGACTACAGGTTTGTACCACCACTCCCTGCTAATATTTTGTATTTTTAGTAGAAATGAGGTTTCATTGTTTTAGCCAGTGAAACCTGACTTCATGATCCACCCACTATGGGCTCCTAAAATGCTGGGATTAGAGCCATGAGCCACCATGCCTGGTCCATTTTCAGTTTTCTGAATATGACTAACCAGTTTTCCCAGCACCATTTATTAAATAGGGAATCCTTCTAACATTTCTTGTTTTGTCAGGTTCATTGAAGATCAGATGGTTGCAGATGTGTGGTGTTATTTCTGAGGTCTGTATTCTGTTCCATTCATCTATATATCAGTTTTGGTACCAACACCATGCTGTTTTGATTATTGTAGCCTTGTAGTATAGTTTGAAGTCAGATAATGTGATGCCTCCAGCTTTGTTCTTTTTGTTTAGGATTGTCTTAGCTGGACAGGCTCTTTTTTGGTTCTATATAAAATTTAAAGTAGTTTTTTCTAATTATGTGAAAAAAGTCAATGGCAGATTGATGGGAATAACATTGAATTTATAAATTACTTTGGGCCTTATGGCCATTTTCACAATATTGATTCTTCCTATCCGTGGGCATGGAATTTTTGTTCATTTTGTTTGTTTCCTCTCTTATTTTCTTGAGGAGTGGTTTGCAGTTCTCTTTGAACAGGTCCTTCACATCCCTTTTAAGGTGTATACCTTATTATTTTATTCTCTTTGTAGCAATTGTGAATGGGATTTCACTCATGATTTGGCTCTCTGTTCATCTGTTATTGGTGTATAGGATGCTTGTGATTTTTGAACATTGATTTTGATTCCTGAGAATTTACTGAAATTGCTTATCAGCTTGAGTTTTTGGGCTGAGATGATTGGGTTTTCTAAATACAAACCCATGTCATCTGCAAACAGAGACAATTTGAATTCTTCTCTTCCTTTTTGAATACCCTTAATTTCATTCTTTTGCCAATTGACCTGGCCATAATTTCCAATACTTTGTTGAATTGGAATGGTGAGAGAGATAAAACTTGTCTTGTGCCAGTTTTCAAAGGGAATGCTTTAAGCCTTTGCTCATTTTCTTTTCATATGTTCATTTGTTTTATGTAACATATCTGTTCACATTTTTTGCCCATTTTAAAAACTTGAGCTGTTTATCTTATGATTTAGACATGAGCTCTTTGAGTATTCTGAGCCAAGTCCATTTGTGTTGTCTTGCAAAACTTTGTTTGGCCTTGGAAAATTTTCTCCTAATTTGCACTTGCCTTTTATATTTTGTAACTTGTCTTTCAAGATTGAAAGTTTTTAATCTTTCTGAGGTCCATTTTATCAATATTTTCTTTTAATGTTTGTGCTTTTTACGTCTATTTATGACATTAATACCACACCTAATATTGCAAAATTTGTCTTCTATGTTTTCTGTAAGATTAACAATTTTAACCCTTTCATAAGTCTATGACCCATGCTAGTTAACTTTCACGTGTATGATCTGGGTTATGGTTATGGTTAATAATTTCTATTCAGTTATCCAGTTGTTTTATTACCATTTGTTGAAAAGACTTTCTTTTTTCATTGACTTTCCATGGCAACTTTGTGTAAATCTATTGACTATAAAAGTTTTGAGTCTACCTTCTTTCTGGTTTCTAGAGTCTGTCCCATAGATTTATATATTTGTAATAATGCCAGTATCATGCTGTCTTAATTACAGTAAATTCACAGCAAGTCTTTGGGAATTTGGGTTTAGGTTGCTTTGAATCTATAACTCAATTTGGAAAAAAAATGTCATCTATTAAGATGTCTTGGCATATCTCTTCACATTTATTTAGGTTTTTGAAGTTTCCTCTGCAATACTTTGTAGATTTTGGTGTACAGGTCTTTCACATCTCTTATTACATTTATTCCTGTGTATATTGTTTTTTATGTTATTGTAAATGAAGTTGCTTTTCAAATGTCACATTTCTGCTTTGTTGTTAATAGATAGCAGGGATTGCAAACTATGGTACACTCACTGTCCAATAGTTTTTGTAAATAAAGTTTTATTGGAACACAGCCATGTCCATTTACTTATATATTGTATATTTCAACTTTCATACTACAAAGACATAATTGAGTAGTTGCAAGAGACTCTTTGTTCCTTTGACAACTTATTATATATAGAGAAATATAACTCATTTTCTATGTTGATTTTATGTCCTGCAACTTTGCTAATTTCATTTATTATTTTGCATAGTGTTTTATGGTTTCCTTAGGGTTTCCTGTAAACATTGTAATATCATGTGGAAATAGCAATAGTCATTTTTTTCTTTCTGATATGTATGCGATCTATTTCCCGTTGTTGCTTTACTACACTGGCTAGGATCTCCAAGTCAAAAATTGAACAGAAGTAGGAATAACTGACATCCTTACTTGTTTGTGATTTTCATAGGTGTTGAACCTTATACTGCTAAGAATGATAAGTGTAGCTTTATCATAGATCTTTTTTATCAGAATGGGGAAGTTACCTTCTTGTTTTCATTTGCTATTTATACCTTGAGTAAATGTTGAATTTTATCAAATGCCTTTTCTGTATCTATTGAAATAGTGATATGGTTTTTAACATGTAGTGAATTACATAGTCATCTCTCAGTATCTAGGGGGACTGGTTTCCCCCATAGCTTAGATCTCTCCCAACAGCTAAAAAAATTCACAATATTCATGACTTTTATATAAATGGTGTAGTATTTGCATATAACTTGCACATATTCATCCATATACTTTAAATCATCTGTAGCTTAGTTATAATAACTAATATGATGTAAATACTATGTAAATAATTGTTATACTGTATAGCTTAGGGAATAATGACAAGAGAAAAAAGTCTGTAAATGTTTATTACAGATGCAACCATTCATTTTTTTTTTTTTTAATATTTTCAATCCCAGCTGGTTGAATCCACAGATATGGAGCCCAGGAATATGGAGGGCTAACTATATTAATTAACTTTTATATGTTAAACCAACCTTGCATTCTAGGAATAATTATGTATTAAACTTTTAAATATTATTGAATTTGTTTTTTTTTTTTTAAGATTCAGCATGTATAGTCATGAGGAATATCTGATTTTTTTTTTTTAAGATTCAGCATGTATAGTCATGAGGAATATTGTTTGTATTTCTCATTTCTTATTATTACTTTGTCTGATTTTAGAACCAGGCTTCATAAAGTTGGGAAATGTTCTTTCTTGTATATTTTCTGAAAGAGTTTATGTAAGATTGCTGTTGTGTCTTTCATATATTTGATAGAATTTACCGTACATATTTGGTAGAATTTACCATCAGATGGCAGTTGATGCCATGTGGGCCTGAAATTCTCTGTATGGGAAGATCCTTAATCATGAATTTAATTTTGCTCATTGATATAGTGCTGTTCAAGTTTTCTGTTTCTTCTTGAGTCTATTTTGGTAATTTGTCTGTTTCATCTAGATCATTACAGTCATTAGGATAGAGTTATATAAAATATTCTCTTATTATTCTTGTAATATCTGTGGGTTCTGTGAAAATGACTTCTCTCTTATTATAGATACTGATAAGTTATGTTTTCTCTCTTTTTTATTATTCTTTTAATTAGAGTAATTTCATATTCTCAAAGAATCAATTTTTGATTCTGTTAATTTTTAAATTATTCTATTTTCTATTTTATTTATTTCTACTCTTTATTGCTTTCTTCTGTCTGCTTGGAATTTAATCTACTTTCCTGTTTCTAGTTTTTAAAATTGAATCTTAGATTACTGATTGAGATCTTTTTTTTTTTTTCCTAACATATACATTTAAAGCCATAAAATGTCTTCAAGGCACAGTTTTGTTAGCATCCCATAAAATTTTACATATGTTATCATTCAGTTAAAAATATTTCCTAGTTTCCTATGTGATTTCTTATTGAGAACCATGATTACTCAAGCATAATGCTTAATTTATATATTTTTTGTTTTTATTGATATTTTATTTGTTATTTTTAAAACAATTATGGTTAGAGAACATACTCTATATGATTTCAGCCTTATATTTTCAGTCTTATTTTATGGCCCAGATATTACTCTTATCATGATAAACATACTGTGTGTACATAAGAAGAATGTATTCTGCTGTTGTTCAGGGCATTCAAATCAATATGGTTAATAGTGCTATTCAGATTTTATCTTTGTTGATATTTTGACTAGGAGTATAAACTGATAAGAGAATGGTCTTGTAATTTTTAGTCATTTGGAAACTATCTAGTTCTCATTTTGATTCAGTCAATTTTTGTTTTATATATTTTGTTAATGGGGTAAAATACACATTTCTGTTTGATATCTTTCTGATTAATTGACAATTTTATCACTAGGAAGTATCTCCCTTGTACCTGGTTGGGAAGTGTTCTTCCTTGTATATTTTCTGAAAGAGTTTATGTAAGATTGCTGTTATATCTTTCAGATATTTGATAGAATTTACCATACATATTTGATAGAATAGGTATGTGAAATTTACTTTAGCTGCTATTGATATGGTCACTCCAGCCTTCTTAATCTTATGTTTTGCATGCTATTACTTTTAATCTATTTGCTGTAAATATTTGTGTATATTTACAATCAAAATACATTTTTATACAGCTTATAATTTTAAAATTTTTCATTCTGACAATCTCTGCCTTTTCATGAGAGTGTTTAGTCTTTTAATATTTAATGTAATTATTGATTCAGTTGGATCTGAATCTATCATTTTGTTGGTGTTGTTTTCTTCTTGTCTGTTATAGTTCCCTTTATCTTTTCACTATCTAGATAATTTCAGATTTACTTTTTGTTTTTTCCATTTGTATTAGTCTGTTCTCACATGCTAATAAAGACATACCTGAGACTGGGTAATTTATAAAGAAAAAGTGGTTTAATGGACCCACAGTTTCACATGGCTGAGGAAGCCTCACAATTATTGCAGAAGGCAAAGGAGGAGTAAAGGTATGTCTTAAATGGTGATAGGCGGGAGAAAGTGTGCAAGGAAACTGCCCTTTATAAAACCATTAGATCTCAGGAGACGTATTTGCTATCATGAGAACAGCATGGAAAAACCCACCTCCATGATTCAGTGACTTCCCACTGGGTCCTTCCATGACATGTGAGGATTATGGGAGCTGCAAATCAGGATGAGATTTGGGTGGGGACGCAGCCAATCTATATCACTGTTGGATTTTTAGCTATGCTTTTTGCATGATTTTTCTTCATTGCTCTAAATACTATAATAAGCATCTTTAACTTTTCAATTATTTTATGGTTAACAGTTTACCCCACCAAATAAAATACAGAAATCTTTCAACTACATAGGTCCATATGCTATTTACTTCCTTGCTTTGTGTTATAATATACATATAATGTGTGCATATATGTGTGTGTGTGTGTGTGTGTGTGTGTGTATATATATATATATACACACACATATATATGTATGTTAAAAACCCCAAAACAAAATGTTATAATTAAAAAAAAAACTTTTATACACTCATGAAGAAATTAAGAAAAACAAAACAAAGGAAAAACAATTTTGCACATACCCTAATATTTGCCAGTTTTGAATTATTCATCAATTTTTAAGAATATGGTTTTTTATTTTTGCTATTATTTCCTGAAGTGCAATTTTTGCTGACAAAAATTCTCAAAGTTTTGTTTTACATGAAGATTTCTTCATTTTGTTTTCAATCTTTAAGAGTTTATTATTATTATTATAAAACTATGGATTGCTGGCATCTTACCCCCACCACTTTAAACATTTTTTTCACTGTCTTGTGGCCTCAGTAGTTTCTGATGAGCAATCAGCCATTAATTTCCCATTATTTCCATATGCAATTGTGTCTTTTTTCCTCCTGTATTCAAAACTTGATTTTTATCTTTGAATTTTGACAGTTTAACTATGATGTATGCATGCATACTCTTGGTGCTTATTCTACATGGTATTTGTTTAGCATTTTGTATTTTGTATTTGCAATTTTTTTCATTAAATTTTAAAAAAAGCTTGGCTATTAATTGGTCAAATATGTTTTTCTTTCCCATTCTCTCTTTATGTACTTATATTATTTCAGCTATACTTAATGGGAGCCATTTGGTATTATCTATCTTCTCCCCGGTGTTCTCCACCAAGAATAATTTGTATAGATCTCTCTCCGAGTTTACCTTTTCTTCTTTTCGTTTTCCCCATGTTCAACCAGCTGTTAAGTTTAACCAGTAAAACTATATTTTTTAGCTCTTGAATTTCCATTTCGTTATTTTTGTATGTTTATATTTTTTTCTGAAATGTTATGTTTGTTACCTGAGCTTTACATACCTGGGGTACATGGCTTGTACTAGTTCTTTGAGGACAATTATAATAGCCATTTAAAAATACTTGCCTTACTTCCAACATCTGATTCACCTCAGTTACAGGGTTTATTGATTATTTATTTTTACATATGTTTTATTATTTTGATTCCTCAAAAGTTAATTATTGTTGTATTATATACATGCTATTTTGCATATTACGTTGTGATGATTCTTTGTTTTTGTTTTTGTTTTGTTTTGTTTTTTCTCTCTCTCTATTTTTGTTGATTTCTTTATTTTTCCAGGTAATTTTCTTGGGTGGGTTTGAAATACAGTTTTTTTGTTGAGAAAGCTCCAGTATTGATTCAGCTCTTTTGCCTGTAGATAATATTTTAAAAATCTCTTTCATATGTGAGTGCTACAGTGATCAGTCAGAAAAGTGGATAGAGTTGAGTAATATGCTCTTTGTCTGTTTCCTTTTTGGGATATCCTTACTCACTTCAGCATTTATGGTTTCCAAGTTCATTTTTGGTTGCCAGTCCAGAAAGGCTGCAAGTTTTCCACATGTTTTTTAGCTGTCACTATGCCACTACACATGCTGTAGAAATTGCACTTAGCCCTAGTCTAGAAGGGAAAACTCACCTGTATTTTATAGGTAAGGTGACTAAGGTTCAGAAACGTAAACTTATTTGCACAACTTTCAATTTTTATTATTAAATGTAAGAACTAGAATTCATCAAAACCAATCTAAGTGACTCCAAGGATCATCTATTGTCACCCTTACAACAGTTATTGCAGAGGATTAAATTCTCTGATACTTTTATGCTCATTGGGACAATAATGAATATTATAAAGATTTTAAAAAATATTGCTAAGTATAAAGGACAAATAAGAATTACTCATAGAATCCTATTTAGTATTTATATATTGAAATAATTCTCACTTGTCATTCAATTAAAATTAAGAGTATTCTATTTTATAAGATAGTTCTTAATAAAATAAATCTTAAATGCTCTCTAATATTCCATTTTATGGGTATATATACCATGAATAACCTAAACAGTTTCATGCTATTGTGAATATTTTCAATCTTTTACTTATGAACTACTCTAAAGAATATTTTTGTTCTTAAATTTTTTATTATTTATTAATTATATATTAAGATATGTCTTTTAACTTTCATTGTTAGGTGCATGATTGTAAATACGTTTAAAACCATCGAGACAAATTGTCAAGTTGTCATTAAAGATAGGCAGATTTCTCACAAAAAGAATATGAGAGTGTTTTCCAGAGTGACTAATTTTAAAACTGATGTAATTCATTTCACTTTTTATATTATTCTATACTCTAGACAAAAAGTTTAAGAAATAATTATTTGTAAACAAATAACTGTCCTTTCTCTTAAAATTTTAATTAAAATTTGCAGTGGCTAAGTTCATTGATACTGGAATAAAATATGAATCATAGTCTTAGCTCCAATAAAATATGCGGCCTTGAGCAAGTTACTAACTTCTCTTATGCTTAGATTCTCCATCTACAAAATGTGGATAAGACAGTATTTGCATCACAGTTTTATTTTGAAAATTAAATAAGATATTATAATTAAAACGTGCCATATAGCCTTGGCCCAGTGAGTGTTTATAATCAGTATTTTTTGCTATGATATAACAGTCCATGGCAGGCTCAGTTATGGATCTCAGTCATAATAGTCAAAAGATAATTGATATTGAGCTGAAATTTTAGAGCTAGAAAAGTAGTGAATCAGGGATATTCTGCATTTACCTTCATTTCACATCAGCTTAGAACAAATTGTTCAGGATTGATATTATTGAAAATATATACCCAAGTTTTAATCTGAGTTCATCTTGATGAAGTTGTTGACTCTCAGTTTTCGTCTTCATTCATCCTTCTATGTAATATAGTCTTTCCTGGTTTCCCTTTGGTAAGAAATATCATTGTAATCTAAAACAATCCTTCTAGTATGCAAAATGTAATTTTAGATATGCGGTTGCATATTAATATTAAATTTAGTAGTTTCGGTTAGAGGAGTTACAAACAGCTTTGTATAAATTGGCTTGAGAGCAAAGAGCCTTTTAAAACCACTTTTACATGGAAAATAAAAATTATTCATCAAATAATAGCTATTAGAAATACATGTATTTCATTCATTCATTGAATAAATGTATATGAGGACTTCACTGTAACACTGTCTTTAACTAGATATGGTCTAAGGTATTTAATGTTTGTCAAAAATAATATTGGGTGGTTTAAAAACACATATAAACAAGGAAGGAGTGATCAGTTCTGGCTAGTATACTGACAATTTCCTAATCCTTCACAGAAGAGGTGGCAATTGAAGATTTAGAATGACCTTTGATCCACAAGGAAACAAATAATATCCCATGAATGATATAAAGACATTTCCATCCAGCATTATCTGATGCATGATGTTAAGCATTTTAGAAGTAGCTAGTATTTCAGGAAAGTCTTCAAAGAGACTCAAAATAAATTGACTGCAACAGATGAATATAGAAAAGGGAGGAAAACATTTTAAAAATCAGCATGAAGAAGATAAAATGAGAGTATCTTTGTTAAATTTAAGTTTAAAAAGGAATTCCTTACCATTATGAAAATCTATTCTGAATTTTTGATTTAAAAACATGCTCAGATTTCAAATCTCCAGAGAGGGGATATACAAATTGTGGCTATACCTAGTTAGAGTGATCTGCAAAAATAGAAAGACCATTTAAAAGTGTTCCCTTTGCCAACCAGTTTTATTTTTTATGTGATTCAGTTTTAAACCATATTTCTCTGAATTATATCACTGAGAAAGCACTATAAAAAAGTAAAAAGCTGTCACTCTGGAGAATGTAAGTGTCTCTAGTTACCCACTGCTATATGGGAACCCACTGATGATGTGAAAATATGAATGTCTCTCTTTGAGGCCTCATTGAACTGAAAATATTTGGGGTTTCTTAGTGGTGGATCTGTGCTTAGAATATTAAATGGGATGCATTTTTGGTAATTATTAGCAATTTTGTGGTTCTTTTTATATTGTATTACTAGTCAATCGTGATTTGTGAAAACTAAGAGAGGGACCAGGCGTGGTGGCTCACACCTGTAATTCCAGCATTTTGGGAGGCTGAGGCAGGCGGGTCACCTGAGGTTAGGAGTTCAAGGCCATCTTGGCCAACATGGCAAAAACCCGTCTCCACTAAAAATACAAAAATTAGCTGGGCGTGGTGGCGTGCACCTGTAATCCCAGCTAATCCGGAGGCTGAAGTAGGAGAATTGATTGAACCTGGGAGGTGGAGATTGCACTGAGCTGAGATTACGCCACTGCACTACTCCAGCTTGGGACACAGAGCAAGGCCTTTTTTCCAAAAATAAAAAAGAGAGGGATATATATATATATATATATATATATGCATATACACACACACACACACTTATATATGTGTATATATATATATATATATTATACATTCTAAAATAGAAACAATGTGTGAGACTTTTTTATAATTTTTAAAATGGAAAGTATATGTGAAGTTTCTTTAAATACGCTAGTGTGCTACACTATTTCTCTTTAAACACATCATAACTCAGGAGGAAAAAAAAGAAAAACTGTTGCAATCTTTTTTATTAAAACACATCATTTGTTAAAATACCATTGTTAAAATACCTCAGATATTACCAAGTAATTTTATTTGTCCCAAAATATTGAGCAAATTTAACCAACTCTTGCCAGAACAAATTAATTATGTAACATATCTATAAAGTGGCAAAAAAGAAGAAAAGGAAATCAAAAAAACTCAAATTGTTTATACTTAGTAACTAACAGAGCTTAACATCAGTGATCATATCTATAAATACAGTTAGAATTAACATTTTATTCAACATTTTGCTTATTTAGAATCAATTATCTTTATTCATATTTGTTTGCCTAATTTTCCAGCTAAGTTTCTACATTGCTTTTTATATTTGAAAATCGTAGAGAAAACTTTGCTTGATAAACTTCAAGGAGTAGATAGGCTTGCCAAATATCTTCTTTATATTAAATGAAATGCCAATTTCTTGCATGTTTGTTTTATATTATTTATCAGCAAACTGGGAATTTAAATGCTTACCTTCTGCAGTTTATCTTTTGAATACAAACCAATGTCCCAGCTCAAAATTGAGTACCTGCAAGTAAGGCACAGATCTCTATATCAAGTCAGGAAATCTATGAATTTGCAAGTTGGCTGTCCCTTATACAACCAGGTCTAAGTGGTGGGGCATGGAATAAAACCTGCCATTCCAAAGAGGGATAAATGGAAGACACAAGGGTCATTGTGAAAAATTCCTGGAGAGTAAAGTTTCTTAAATAGATTCTGGTTTGGCTTTGTGAGACTAGCTTCCTGGTTAATTTTTCTTTTTTCTTTTTTTTTAATTTTAACTTTTATTTTAGATTCAGAGGGTGCATGTGCAGTTTTGTGGCATCATATATTGTGCGATGCTGAGGTTTGGGATAGAAATGACATAATATGCAACAGTAAGTTTTTTACACTTGCTTCTCCTCCCTCCCTTGCACCTCTAATAGTCTCAAGTGTCCGTTATAGCCATTTTTATGTCCATGAGTACCTATTGTTTAGTTCCCACTTATAAATGAGAAATTTCGGTATTTGCTTTTCTGTTCCTGCATTAATTCACTTGAAATAATGGCCTCCAGCTGCTTCCATGTTGCTGGAAAGACATGATTTTATTTTTCATGGCTGTGTAGTATTCCATGGTGTATATGTACCATATTTTATTTATCTAGTCTACTGCTGATGGGTACCTACATTGATTCCATGTCTTTGCTATTGTGAATAGTGCTGCAACAAACATAAAGACAGCAAGTGTCTTTTTGGTAGAACAATTTATTTTCTTTTGGATATATTCCTAGTAATGAGATTGCTGGGTCAAATGGTAGCTCCGTATTATTTGAAAATTACCACAAGCTGCTTTCCACAAAGACTGAGATAATTTACATTCCCTTTTTCAGTGTAAAAGTGTTCCCTTTCTCCATAGCTTCATGAGCAACTATTACTTTTTGACTTTTTAAATAATAGTCATTTTGACATGTGAGATGGTATCTCATTTTGGTTTTGCTTTGCATTTCTCTGATAATTAGTGATGTGGGTCATTTTTCATGTTTCTTGGTCAATTGTATGCCTTCTTTTGCCCACTTTTTAATGTGGTTATTTGGCTTTTGCTTATTGAATTATTTAAGTTTTGTATAGATTCTGGATGTTAGATCTTTGTGAGATGCATAGTTTGCAAATATTTCCTTCCATTCTGTAGTTTGTCTGTTTACTCTGGTGATAGTCTCTTTTGCTGTGCAGAAGCTCCTTAGTTTGATTAGGTTTCACTTGTCAATTTCTGTTTTTGTTGCAATTGCTTTTTAGGGATTAGTCATAAGTTCTTACCCAAAGCTGATGTCCAGAATGGTTTTTCCATTCTGGTAGATTTTCTAGAAAATCCTATATTTTCTTTTAGGATTCTTAGAGTTTGAGATCTTACATTTAAATCTTTAATCCATCTTGACTTAATTTTTTTGTACAGTGAAAAGCAGAGGTTCAGTTTCATTGTTCTAGTGTATGGCTGGCCAGCGATTTCAGCATTATTTATTGAATAGGGAATCTTTTCCCCATTGCTTATTTTTGTCAACTTTGTTAATGATCAGATGACTGTAGGTATGTGACTTTATTTCTGTGATCTCTATTCCATTGGTCTGTGAACCTGTTTATGTACTGCTGCCATGGTGTTTTGGCTTACTGTTGCCTTATAGTATAGTTAGAAGTTGAGTGACGTGATGCCCCTGGCTGTGTTCTTTTTGCTTAGGACTGCATTGGCTATTTCAGCTCATTTTTGGTTCCATACAAATTTTAGAATAGGGTTTTTTTTTTTCTAATTCTGTGAAAAATGATGTTGGTAGTTTTACAGGAATAGAATTGAATCTGTAGATTGCTTTGGACAGCATGGCCATGTTAATGATATTGATTCTTCCAATGCATGAATATGAAATGTTTTTTCATCTGTTTGTGTCATGTATAATTTCTTTCAGCAGTGTTTTATAGTTCTTCTTATAGAGATCTTTCACCTCAATGGTTAGAGGTACTTTAATTTTTTTATGTGGCTATTATAAATGAGGTTGAATTTTTGATTTGGCTCTCAGCTTGAATGTTATTGGTGTATAGAAATACCACTGAGTTTTGTTCATTGATTTTGTTTTCTAAAATGTTGCTGAAGTTGTTTATTAGTTCCAGGAGCTTTTTGGTAGAGTGTTTAAGTTGAGGCTAATGCTCATTTACCATTTTTGAAAATTCTAGGACCCTTCAGAATTATGCTAAATTTACTCAACTATGATTTATATATGAAACAACAAAGCTTGGATGACAACACATCTATTTACAGAATGGTTTGCTGAATATTTTAAGCCTACTATGGAGACCTACTGCTCAGGAAAAAATATTTCTTTCAAAATCACTGACAAGGCACCTAGTCACTCAAGAGCTCTGATACAGTTGTAACAAGAGATTAATGTTGTTTTCATGCTTGCTAACACAACATCCATTTATAGCCTGTGGATCAAGGAATAATTTTGACTTTTAAGTTTTATTATTTTAAAAATACATTTTATAATTCTATAGCTACCACAGATAGTGATTTCTCTGATGAATCTGAACAAATTCAGTTGAAAACCTTCTGGAGAAGATTCATCATTCCAGATGTCATTAAGAACATGTATGATTTATGGGAGGAGGTCAAATTATCGACATGAACAGAAATTTGAAAGAAGTTGATTCCAGCCCTCATGGATGACTTTGAGGGGTTTAAGACTTCAGTGGAAAAAGTCACTACAGATGTGGTAGAAAAAGCAAGATAACTAGAATCAGAAGCAGAGACTGAATATGTGGTTGAATTGCTGCAGTCTCAGTATAAAAGTCTGTAATAAATGTGGAATTACTTCTTATGTATGAGCAAAGAAAGTGCTTTCTTGAAATATCATCAACTACTGGTGCAGATAGTGTGAACTTTGTTAAAATGACAACTAAGGTCCTTTCTGCCTGTGGATGCTGCTGAAGAAACATCGTTGAAGTCTCTCTTCTCCCTTCGATCATGTCTAAGTCAGAGTCTCCTAAAGAGCCCAAACAGCTGAGGAAGCTCTTCATTGGAAGGTTGAGCTTTGAAACAAACAATGAGAGCCTGAGGAGCCATTTTGAGCAATGGGGAATGCTCACGGACTGTGTGGTAATGAGAGACCCAAACACCAAACGCTCCAGGGGCTTTGGGTTCATCACATATGCAACTGTGGAGGAGGCGGATGCAGCCATGAATGCAAGGCCACACAAAGTGGATGGAAGAGTTGTGGAACCAAAGAGAGCTGTATCAAGAGAATATTCTCAAAGACGAGGTGCCCACTTAACTGTGAAAAAAACATTTGTTGATGGCATTAAAGAAGACACCGAAGAAAATCACCTAAGAGATTATTTTGAACAGTGTGGAAAAATTGAAGTGATTGAAATCATGACTGACCAAGGCAGTGGCAAGAAAAGGGGCTTTGCCTTTGTAAACTTTGATGACCATGACTCTGAGGATAAGACTGTCATCCAGAAATACCATACTGTGAATGGCCACGGCTGTGAAGTTAGGAAAGCCCTGTCAGAGCAAAAGATGGCTAGTGTTTCATCCAGCCAAAGAGGTCGAAGTGGTTCTGGAAACTTTGGTGGTGGTCGTGGAAGTGTTATCAGTGGGCATGACAACTTTGGTTGTGGAGGAAACTTCAGTGGTCGTTGTGGCTTTGGTGGCAGCCATGTTGGTGGTGGATATGGTGGCAGTGAGGATGGCTATGATTTGGTAATGATGGAAGCAAATTTGGAGGTGGTGGAAGCTACAATGATTTTGGCAATTACAACAATTAGTCTCCAAATTTTGGACCCATGAAGGGAAGAAACTTTGGAGGCAGAAGCTCTGGCCCCTATGGGGGTAGCGGCCAATACTTTGCCAAGCCACGAAACCAAGGTGGCTGTGGCAGTTCCAGTAGCAGCAGTAGCTATGGCAGTGGCAGAAAATTTTAATTGGAAACAAAGCTTAGCAGGAGAGGAGAGCCAGAGAAGTGACAGGGAAGCTACAGGTTACAACAGATTTATGAACTCAGCCAAGCACAGTGGTAGCAGGGCCTAGCTGCTACAAAGAAGACATGTTTTAGACAAATACTCCTGTGTATTGGCAAAAAGCTCAAGGACTGTATTTGTGACTAATTGTATAACAGGTTATTTTAGTTTCTGCTCTGTGGAAAGTGGAAGGCATTCCAATAAAGTGTTTTAATGTAGATTTTTTTTTTTACACCCATGCTGTTGATTGCTAAATGTAATAGTCTGATTATGACGCTGAATAAATGTCTTTTTTTTTTTTAAAAAAAAAGACAACTAAGGATTAAAGATATTATAAACTTACTTGCTTTTACATAAAACTTACTTGATAAAGTATGGTTTGAGAGGATTAACTCCAATTTTGAAAGAAGTTCTACTATGGGTAAAATGCTATCAAACAACATCTTATACTACAAAGACATCTTCAATTAAAGAGTCAATCAGTGCAGAAAACTGGATTGTGCCTCATTTTAAGAAATTGTCACAGGAACACCAGCCTTCAGCAACCACCACTGTGATTCAGCAAGATACTGTACCAACAAAAAGATTATGGATTACTAAAGGCTTAGATGATTGTCAGCTTTCTTCTTAGCAATAAAGCCTTTTTAATTAACATGTGTACATTCTTTCTTTAGACATAATGCTGTTGCATACTAACTAGACTAAGTACAGCGTAAATGTAATTTTTATATACACTGGAAAACCAAAACATTTGTGTGACTTGCTTTCTTATAATACTTGCTTTATTGCAGTATTCTGAAACTGAACCTACAATATCTCTGTACATGGTAACCCTTAATTTTGAGGTAATTGGGTACATTAAGTCTGTTTGTGTCCTCAGGATTAAGATAAAAACTTATTTGGTGAAGAACAAGCTGAATTCTTTATAGATACTAATTGAATATCCTATCAGAGCTTCATGAGAGTGTCAGCTTCCACACATCCTTCTCAAGATCCATATTAGCAGGATCATATTTTGTTGGTTCTGCTTTGATTTTTAAGGACACTCAGTTAAAGGGAGAGAAATATATATATATATTTCTATTTCCCTGGTTTCTTAAAATCAACTTCTAATAACAACCGTAACAAGGAAGGGAAAAGAAAAATCTCAGAGTTGAAAACTACATGTATGTGTGTGTGAGACAGAAATACAGAGACAGACACAACTCCAAACACAAAAAGTAAAGAACTACTGATAAATATTGTGAATTGTGGATGAAACACAGAAGGATTCTGAGAAAAGATGGAAAACTTGCAGTTCCTTTATAAGACAGAGAAATCTACAAAAATAAGACACATCTCTGAAGGGACTGTCTTATTTGGAATCATGAAATCTGGAGGTATGGTGGGTTACACTGATAAACATTTCTCCACGTGGAAAAGCATGAAACGAATTCAGGACTGAAAGAGAAGACATGCAAACCTACCATTTTTGCAAGAAGAAGGGGGCAGAAGTGGTGGGCTGGAGAAGAAATATATATGGCAATCGGCTTGGCAATCATTAATTGAGACAGCTGGAAAAAAACAATTAAATTCTAAATCACCACAATGAGAACCTGTAATATACAGGGTTGAACTGTGCAGCACATAGCTCTCCAGCATATACTGAAATGGAACTACGGAGCAGAAATATACCCCTAAACAGATGGAACCACTAATTTGATTAGAACCAGGACTGAAATAACAACCCTAAATGTAAACTGCTACTCCTTCAATCTATTCCCCACGATTGCCCTTTAGCCGCAATCGAGAAGCAACTACTTATACTGGATATGACCTGCCCCTTCAATTATGAATGATATTTAAACATAAACCAGATAGAAAGCCTTAGAATTGTAGAAAATGCCCAAAGAAGGATAGTTAGCAATAGCAGTAAGGACGGAACTATAACACCAAGCAAAAACTTCAAATATACCCATTTATGTGAGTTCAAAGAGTTCAGATAAAGAAATATGGCTTCTCTGAGGTGAGCTTGAAGAAAACATGCAAAAGAATAAAGAAGAGATAAGGCAACAAAAAGAATGAAAGTGATCTGGCATTGCAAGAAAGAAAACCATGTTAGAAGCGTTAAAAATATCATAGATTCAGAGGAAATCATTGTCAGGCAAATGGAGAATAAGCTTGAGATAGCTGACATAAATGAAATGGAAAAAGCAATGAAAATCATAATGAAACAAGAGACATCCTATGTGCTGGGGGTGTGTGTGTGGTGTGTGTTGGTGTGCTGGTGTGTCTGTTTGTACTTGATATTTATGAAAGCAAAGGAAAAGAAGTGTGAAGACATAGGCAGAGTAAACTTTCTTATAATAGCAATGAAAAGATATAGATTGAAAGGGAACCCTGTATTTTAGGAAAGAAATCTCACTCAAAGGGATTAACATTGAGAAATATCGTGGTGAATAAACCGTGCTTTAAAGATTAAACAATGCAAGTTAGCTAGAAAGTGGAAAATTTGGGCAGGCTTAGATTTCTGTAAGCAAAAATAATCCAGTGGCTAGAATACAAAGTATTGTATGTAATCAAGTTATACTTTGGCTACTAAAGGATGATGGTAAGTCTTGAATTCGCTTACGCATGGAATCAAAGATAAAGAAACAAAACAATTAAGGTTACGGAATAGAAGGTAAATCTGTAAACCAGGAAAATTTAGAAGTAATTTAACAAATGGAAGTCCAGAGGGGATAAAAAACAGGTGGTATAAAGTGTACGTGTGCTTATTTCCTCATTTGTTCTTAGCAGAGTCTCAGAAGCTACAGATTAAACAAACTAGAGACAAATCTATAGGAAAAAAATTCTTTTAAGATAGTTTAATTGAGATGACGTTCTCTTTGAAATAATCAAGTAGAAATTGTTTAAGTTTTTTTTAAAGGGCTTTTTAGTCAGATGGGGTGTGCCAGTGTCTCATTTATCTAAAATTATCAATTTCGAAAAAGATTTTATCACTTTATCATTCTTACTCCTAAGTTTCTGTTTCTTAATATTAAACGTGATTCTTGAGAAAATTATTATAGTGTTAGTATTGTGTATTAAATAACAATGATCATAATTAAATTAATGTTCCAGAATTTTCTTCTTGTGTCAGTGGTTCTCTTATTGAAGAGAAATTTCTAACTCTTTCAATGTTATACTTTCAGTTTTAATCATACTGTTGAACTACATGTGATCATTTTAGCAAAATATTAAATATTCTTTAATATAATTCTTATTAAAAAGTATCACTTTATTTTTGCACTCACATTTTGGAAAAATATTAATATATATATTTGTTCTGAATTAGCTAGCACTTTTTTGCTATTGTTTTGTATTTTCATTGATGCTGCAACTTTAGAAAATTACTTCTTACAAGTGTTAATGAGGGGTAAATTTTCAGACAGTAAGCAAGGACTTAACTATGAGACTGTTATTAAAATTAAAGAGTGTCACTGTTAGAACATGGTAAATCAATATCATTAATGTCTTCTAATTGTTAATCATCATTAAGGAGTTAGAACATCATTATCATTACTTTTTCTAAGTTTTATTTGGACATTATCACCATTAAAGAAAATCAAGGATAAGTTACAGTCATATTTCTGAGCTGAAGATCCAAGAGTAATTGTTTCTAGGTGAATAGTGTATCTTGAATTTTGTGACACTGGAAGTTGCAACTAAAAACGAGAAACGTAATAAATAGGTAGCCATTAGAAGCAACTGCCTCCCCTATAACCTCTGTCCCTGGAAGCCACTGTCCCAAAGGACAAAAAGGATCAGTTATTGTAATATATAGGTGTTAGATGATTTCAAAAGGGTTTCAATGTATTTTAATTCTAAGTATTAAAAATTTCTTTAAATACATCCAAAACTCTTTGTAGGTTCAAATTTCAAAATAAGCTGTTAGCAACATTTCTATGTCATGATTTACATTATACTCTTTGTGGCTCAGTATGCTTTTTTTACCTTTGCCCTTTATTTCTTTTAGTTACTATTTAGCATCCTTATGAGAGAGAGAGAGAGCAAAGTACCAAAAATCTAACATTTCTGCTTCTCTGGAAGATGGTTTCAAGTGGACACAACTATCTTGTTGAAGATACTGAACCACTTCCTATACAATAAATTATATATTTGAAGTCCTTTTTCTGTCTCACTGGTAATAAAACATATTTTTTCTTTCCACACTTGATCTTCAACAGCATTGAGGGATTGTAACTCTAATTTAGAATACAGTATAATATTCTGAGAGGCAGGAAAAGTCACTTTAAATCATACAGAATTAGATTAGGCATTTCATTTCTCTGAAAGTAAAAATGGATATTTTACTAAGATGAGAGAAGGTAAAAATGCATGGCACACGTAGAAGGTGTGTCCTTCTCTATCCGTTTTCTATTATTCATTATTGCTTGAAATAGTTTCTTTGACATGCTCTAATATCTTTTTGCAGCTATAAGTCAATGTAAGAGAAATATGGATGACTGTTCATTATTGTTACTAAATGAAAAAATCCTTTTTTTCCTTTGATGTAATAGAAAAATGTTTAAAGACAAACAAACAAAGTGCCTTTCTTATGTTGTACAATCTGCATGAGACAGGTGATAGGATATTTTTCTAACTGATGGCTGAGTAAATAATCATCTTCATTGTTTCCACAGTGTTGACCAACATGCTGCCAGTCTGGCTTCCCACTTCTGATTTAAACACAAGATTCAGAATGACTTTGGAGGGTTGTGATACTCATGAATTTATGGGGCACTTGTATGTGGGATTCTCATCACTGTACAGCAACCCTGTCATTTTTGTGACAGAGCCTGTTTGACTGGTTTCAGATTTATGAAGGAAATAATTCAGAACAGAGTAATAATTTTCCCTTGGCGATTACACTACCATTTGGTACTTTGTCCCTAAGGGGAAAATGAATGTGTTGGGATCTGTATATGAGTTTATTAGCTCAATGTAGGGAACAAATCAAGGTCAGAACATGGATGTACAGCACGTGATGCTGGATTCTAGTTCTGGTTCTTCAGTCTTAAGGCTGCCACGTTTGTGTATCACTTTACAGTTTACATAATACATGATCACTTCCACTTGATATTCCCTATATTTCCCTCCCATATTTTCTTTTACTAGAACATAGGAAGGTGAATAAAAAATATCACCAGTTCTTATTAGAATAGTAGTAAGAATATCATGGGTTTGGTGTAGGAAGACTGGGTTCAAATACCAGCCCTACCCTTATTTGCAATATGACCCTGGAAAGGTTAGAAAACTTTTTTGAGCCTCAATTTTGATCTGTAGAATGGGGATGGTAATACTGCCAATCTGAGAATGTTGTTCCAAGAATTTAGTCACATAGTGTATGCAAAGCTTTGGCACAGAGATTGACATATAAGGAATACTAAAGCAGTGTTGGCTATCACAGTGCCTCTTTGATCTACATAAGGTTCTCTGCTCCTTTGTCTGGGACCGTTCGCTGCTTTACAAAGACTGAAAACATGTACTCAGAGATTTTCCAAGAAACACATGTTTAGCTTAATAATTCTAATTTGGGCATTCCATCCAAAGAAAATCATTCAGAACATGTAAAACCATTATGTATAAAGATGTTCATAGACCTGTCATGTATGATGTAAAACATATGTATAACCACAATATTTAACAATAGTGAACTACAATTATCTTCCCAGCAGAATATTGTCAGAACCAATCCAGAGGTAATTATGAAGAATTTGAATAACATGCAAACACTTTTTTTGAGTACTGATTTTATTTACTGCTCTTTTCTTTCTTTCTTTCATTTTTAACTTTAATTTAGGTTCAGGGGCACATGTTCAGGTTTGTCATATAGGTAAATTGTGAATTATGGAGATTTGGTTTACAGATTATTTTGTTACGCAAGTAATAAGCATAGTACCCAATAGGTAGTTTTTCAATCTTTACCCTCCTCCCTCCCTCCACAATAAGTTAAATATATAAACTTTTGTGTGTAATATATAAAAGGCAAAACTTTTGTCATAAACATTAGACTAGAGAAGACATAGTTATTTTTAAGTGATGTGGTTTGAGTGATGTTTTTACTCTTTTCTAGTTTCCTGTTATTCACACATTTCTCAAAAAAGCAGCCATATAGGAAGTTAGAAGCTTCACTGATTCATGGACCTTTAGGTTAATGATTTGATGTCCTGATGGCAGTAGGCTCAATCTCTGAAAAATCCTGTTGGAATTTTTTATTCTTTTTACTCCCACGTGGCCCTTTAGAGCACTAAAAAACTTCACTGGCCAATAAGCAGGATTCCATACTAGCTTTAAGAGTTATATTTTCCATGGAAATCATAAGTGCTGAGGATTTTTTTTTTTTTTGTATTCATTTCAGGCAGTAGTCTGTATTTAAATTCTATACTAATTCTGCTAATTAACCCAAAGTGTAATATACATCTTCCTGTACATAAAATATATATTCTTTTAAAATGGATTCATTATTGAAATTATTTATCAGTGACCCTTCCTTATGTTTTCTAATGCTGCTTTTAACATTTAGACAACAATAAAAAATGTGTGGATAAGCTTTTGTAATATTCATTTCTGATATCTTCATGAGAATCTTTCTAAAACAAGCGTCATGCATGGCCTATATTTAAAACTCGTGTTCTCTATTTTTATGTCATTCATTTCACTCACTAGGTATATATTTTTCTCATATAAGTATAGTCTGTATAGTGAGAGAAGATCAACTGGGAAATCATAATGCACTTCCTTCTCATCTTGAAAGACCACGTGGCACATTTGAGTTTACTCTCCATAGCAGCCAGAGTGACCCTTTTAAAGCATAAATCAGACCTTGTCATTTCCCAGCTCAAAAACTTGCTGTGGCTTTCCATCACACATAGAAAAACAATCTGAACTCCCACTGTGCAGCAAAATATTCGGGTGCCTGCATGTGTGTATGCACCTGGGTCTGCACTAGGTCTCTGCAGGGGCAGAAGCAGGAGCCACACGCAGACGGCCTGCCCCCACAGAGTCACCTTCTAAGCACATGAGAATGAGAATATCACCATGGTGCAGGGCATCCGACTTCCAGAAAATGTAATTCATGTAAGAAAGCAACTCCCGTCATCTTATTTAATGTCACAGCAATATTCTGCTGTTTATGGTACTTCAGTTTTTCATGAAGATTTAAAAAGAAGAGTACCTGTGGAACTGGCACAGGAGCATGGGAAAAAAAAGTTCTGAAAATCAGAAGTGATTAAAGCAAGGAAAAGAACTGGATCAACCAAGAGAGAGCCACTGCCAATGAGCTATGCTTCAGAGAGGCTATCAAGTGAGGAGGAAGGCTGTAAGACAAAGCCCCTGGCTAAGCACCTGGAAGAGAAAGACATAGTGGCAAAGCAGCAGGATGCATTTTACAAGGAGCAGCTGGCTAGACTGGAGGAGAGAAGCTGAGTTCCACAAAGTCACCACCGAGCAATATCAGAAAGCCGCCAAAGAGGTGGAAGCAAAGTTCAAGTGACATGAGTTTTGTCCTGTCTGTGCTGATCTGCAGGCCAAAATTCTTCAGTTTTATCACCAGAGCACACACCAGACCCTAAGCATCTCTGCACTAGCCAGCGTGTACGTGTGCTGTGTTCATCATGCCAAACAGAACATGCTTGAGAAGAGATGATAAAATCAACTCTGGAACAAGCAAATCTCCTTCAACATTAATTTCAGAGGTAGAACTGTTTTTTTTTCCTCCTAGCAAGAAAGTAACACATTTAAAGAGAATATCATTAAAAAGAAGCACCAGAGAGTGAATTCGGCCAGATTTTATCACATTTTGATCAGTAATTATTTGAAAAGGCAGCCTTCTTGACCTTTTTGCACTTTGAACTTCTACAGGCCATATAAACTTTCTCTTCTAACCAAGTTCCTTCATTTTGTGAACATTCACTCTAACAAAGATGGGGGTAAGGATGAGGCGGAGTTATTAACAATTGGAGTGTAAAGAAGAGAGGGAAAAACCTAGATCTTAGGAAAACAGTGCTGTGTGAAATTGTGTAGGCTGTGGCATTTTGGTTTTCTCCTTTGACTGTGTAAGAGTTCTTTCACTTTGATTTCTTATGATGATCATGCAAATAAGAAGATGAAAAGGAGAGAAAGTTTACCTCTTATTAGAATAATGTTTATGATTACAAGTGAAATAAATTTTAAAAATCAATATAAAGGCAACCTTACCTTATGCAATCTCTTTTCTATTGTGAATACTGACATCTTTTCTTCACTCACATGATAATAACAAATATATTTTCTGATGGACAAAAGAAAACAATCCAAAGCCCTTATTATTTAAGGTTTTTCATGCTGTGGCTACCACTGACCTCTGCAACTTCATACCCTACCCTTTTTCCTCAGCTAACTCCACTCCAGCTACGAAGACCCTCTGCTATTCTTCCAACATCCCAGTCTATTCTTATTTCAAGACCTTTGAATTTGCTACTTCCTGAGTCAGTATTCTCCTCCGGCCAAAATTGCTGTTTCCTTAGTCAGAATTCTTCTCTCGCCAGAATCGATCAACCTGTTCTCTCACTTCATGCAGGTGACACCTTCCCTCACCACCCTATTTAAACCACTCCCCTCTAATTTTTCTTTCGCTAACCCTGCTAGCTTTTCCTTCATAGCATCTGTGATCACACTATGTATGCATTTGTGTATTAAGTCTAACATGATAAATGCCATGAGAGTGACATACAAGCCAGATGTGAATGGAAGGAAGGAAGAAAGCACTTAACCCTAATTGAAAGAGGTATTTTGAGAGGTTGTCTCATGGGGTAGGATGAGCAGGAGCTTGTTTGTCAGTCCTGGCTTTGAATTCTAGCCCTGCTACTCATTAGCCAGGTGAGAATTTTTGCTAATCAGAGAAAAATAAAGCAGAAATGTTTGTATAATGCCTCTACATGCTCACTGGCTGTAAAGCTATTTTTTTTTTCGGTGTAGACTAGTTAATTTAAAGCTGTTGTCAGCAAAAGATACAATCATTAGAGTGAATCGGCAACCAACAGAATGGGGAAAAGTTTTTGCAATCTATCCATCTGACAAAGGGCTAGTACCCAGAATCTACAAAGAACAAAAACAGATTTACAAGAAAAAAAACAAACAAACCCATTCAAAAGTGGGCAAAGGATATCAACAGACACTTTTCAAAAAAAGACATATATGAGGCCAACAAACACATGAAAAAATGATCATCATCACTGGTCATTAGAGAAATGCAAATCAAAACCATATTGAGATACCATCTCATGCCGGTTAGAAGGGCAATCATTAAAAAATCTGGAGACAACAGATGCTGGAGAGGATGTGGAAAAATAGGAACGCTTTTACACTGTTGGTGGGAGTATAAATTAGTTCAACCATTGTGGAAGACAATCCTCAAGGATCTAGAAATAGAAATACCATTTAACCCAGCAATACCATTATTGGATATCTATCTAAAGGATCATAAATCATTCTATTATAAAGGCACATGCACACGTATGTTCATTGTGGCACTGTTTACAACAGCAAATTCCTGGAACCAATGCAAATGCCCATCGATGGTAGACTGGACAAGGAAAACGTGGCACACATACACCATGGAATACTACGCAGCCATAAAAAACAATGAGTTCATATCCTTTGTAGGGACATGGATGAATCTGGAAACCATCATTCTCAGCAATCTGACAGAAGAACAGAAAATGAAACACTGCCTGTTCTCACTCATAGGCGGGTGTTGAACAATGAGAACACACGGACACAGCGAGGAGAGCATCACACACTGGGGTCTGTTGGGGGGTTAGAGGAGAGGCAGTGAGGTGTGGGGAGGTTGGGGAGGGATAGCATTAGGAGAAATACCTAATGTAGGTGAAGCAGGGATAGAGGCAGCAAACCACATTGCCATGTATGTACCTATGCAGCAATCCTGCATGATCTGCACATGTACCCCAGAACCTAAAGTACATTTAAAAAAAAAAAAAGAAATTTGGAATAATGTAAAACAAAGCTACCTTCACACTAATTTCTTTTATTTTTAAAAATATGGTGATTTTTCATAAAATTGATGATTTATATTTAAAAAAAAAGCTGTTGTCTAGATAGCAGTGGCCTTCTTATCTTCTATATGTGTTATTGTTAATAAAATAGATGAGCAAAAATACTATAAATATCACTCTAATAGAATTTTCTCATCCTGCTGTTTTTTTAACCTTAAAAAATGCTTAATTTCTTTTAAAAAAGTTTGTGTTTAAGTTTTAGTATATTTGGCAAGTACTCCTGTTTTTAAAAATTATGACATTATTGTCATAATTTAATTTAGATTAAGGAACATTTATTGAGTGTCTATTTTGTGCTAGCCTCTGCATTAGGCTGTGGGAATAAAAATATGGGTAGAGCATATTTCATTTTCTGAAAGAGATAAGGCCAGTGTGTAAGATAATACTATGAGAAAATCATGACTAATGTCATGGTAATTATTATGAATAGAGGTGTTTTCAGAGTATTAGTTGAACCCAGAAAATAGATGCCTAAGTCAAGTTTGGGAGAAGGGTTTCTGGAAGAGAAGGAACAGAAGGAAGGGCTCTGAGATCTCTTCTCTGTGCACCTTTCATGTTCCTAATTGTATCAGGCCATTCTTGTAATGCTATAAAGAAATAAGTGAGACTAGGTAGTTTATAAGAAAAGAGGTTTAATTGGCTCACAATTTTACAGGATGTAAAGGAAGCATAGCGCTGGTGTCAGCTTCTGGGCAGGCCTCAGGTAGCTTTTACTTATAATTGAAGGTGAAGTAGGAGCAGACACAACACCTGGCAAAAGTAGGAGCAAGAGAAAGGAGAGTCAGGGAGAGGCGTCATACACTTTTAAATGACCAGATCTCATGAGAACTCAGCATCAGGAAGACAGTATCAATCCATGAAGGGGGATTTGCCCTTATGATCCAAACACCTCCCACAAGGCCCCAACTCTAGCATTGGGATTTGCAGTTCAACATGAGATTTGGGCGGGGACAAATATTCATACTATATCACTAATTTTTGGGGCTACAAAGCAGGAACTTCCTTTTACGTCTCTTCAGATAATGAAGCAATGCCTAAATTTATATATATATATATATATATATATATATTTAAACTGATCAAATGAGCCGTTCATTGACAGAGATACTTCTCCTGTGTTTTTTCCCTTTTATTCTATGGAACATCAAGGACTATTGGGATTTCCAGTCTGTGCCATAAGATTTTCCCACAAAGAGCATATAAAGTGTTTTAATAATGAATAATAAAGAATAACAGACAAAACCTTGAAAACTTTTTAATTAAGCATTTCAGCAAGTGCTTTAAAAATCTGTGCCCTAAGGGATAATGACAGTATCTTTGACGTATATTGTGAAACATGTAGGAGGCTATTTATTGGCTTTAAATGAGTATTCAATTCATAAAGAATAGAGTATGATGCACCTAAGAATCTGAGAATTGTGTTTTATTTTTCTTTAAGTTTTAAACCCAGAAAACATTTGCCTTTAAAACAACTCACAGTAAAATAGGTTATTTTTCTATACAAGCCACCCATCTCAGTAAGATTAAAGCGTCAACATTCACAGGAATTCTGAATGGTTTTTAAAAAGGGATTTTGGATCTTAGGTGGAAACAAAGCCAGTTAAGGTCAGAGCATTTCAACGTCAGCTAATGTAGTCTTGTTTTAATCATTTTCTTATAAAATACATTATCTTATACACCTAAAGATATATTTTATTTCAAAGTCTTGCAAATTGAAGAAGGAGGAGGGAAGGGAGGGAAGGATATATGTGTTTGGGTAGCAAGGGATGGGAGGAGCAGCTGTCAGCTGCAAATGGACTATCTTTTATTTATTTTTGTAATATTCCTCATTTGCCTCTTTCTCATTGTCTTTTCTTTCATTCCTGAATCACATCTGACCCTCATCCTCCCTCCAATAGTAGGGAAGAAAGATATAATCTACGACCCCTTCCTACAATATTAATAGGACACATTTAATTATATATGAAATATATATAATATGTATTCTTTAAATTTGCTATTTTAAAACTTTTGTTAGCAATATTTCCCTGTGATGATGCAAATTTAGGGAAACTGCATTTCAGCATCAGAACCCTAAGTGTGCTTCCCACTGGGCTGATTACTGTGAGCTAATGTAGTGTTTCATTCATTGGATTCCACACACTTCCCCTAAATTGACTGCATTATCAGTAGTAGTAATCACAGATATCATTACCAGCCAATTACACAAACACACACCTAAGCTAGGTAAACCTATACACAACATTATCTCTTACAATTCTTACTTTCATAATGAAGCTGATCATCCTCTTGTCCAATTAAGTGTACCTACATATCATGATGTAGTAGGCTTTAATGCAAGTATATTAAATTAGGTAGCTGGTAATTACATATGTTGGTATCACAGCAGAATGAAGGCAATTTGAATATAATCTGTTTCTTATTCTATTCAAGGTCTGCATTAAAGAAGGTTAACTGCTTTAAAAAAAATGACCCCAAAATACCTTTGGATCAGATACAATGCAAATTATTTCTACTTACAAAACAGGAGTGGATGTGAGAACTGACATGGTCATGCAGTTATCCAGGGACCAGGAGGTTTTTGGCATATTCAATACAAGACTTCCAAGGTCGCCTGGAAAGTTCACTTAAGGAAAAAGAACATAGAGTAGTTAATGAGAGATTTCTAAGGACAGTCTTGGCAGAGAGGCACATTCATATTCTATTGGCTAGATATTAATCTCATGACCACACCTAAGTACCAGAAGAACTGGAAAGTATAGTTCATCCAAAGAAGAAGAGAAGAGCATCGATTTTGGTGAGCAGTTAGTGATTTTTGCCAAAAAAATCCTCAAAACAGAACTTGCTGCATTTCCATAATGAATGCTTTTCCTTACTTACCTTGCCATTATTTGGAATTTCTATCAGGTTTGCTTTGTTTTTATTTTTTTCACACAATGCCAGATGTCTTATCAAACCTAGATCCATGTCCTGCCTCCTAGACTTGTACATATTAAGCAACTAAAGAATGGAGAATATAAAATTACAAAGTATTTTTCAAGTTTTAAATACGTAAATTGTGCCCATACTATTACAATTATTTTTCAGTAGATTAAATTGTAGATATACAGGTTAGATTAAAAGCTTTTGTGGGCAAAAATGGGTGTCTCTTAGCTCCATCCTTTTATTTTATAGACGAAGAGTGTGAGGGCTGGAGAGAGAAATTATTTGCCTAATTGTATGAGTGCAGTAGTAGTCAGGTTCAGGCTCTTTCTCAAATCTGAGTTTCTTTATATAACGTTATTTGTCATCTTTTTTATTTACAGTAAAATTTCCTACAAAGTATAAGTCACTAAATAATGTCTATCCATTTCTAGAGATGAAGTAAAACACAATAAATTATACTTGACATAAGGCTATCACGTTCAAATCTATAGGAAACAAGATTCAAGGAATTTTCCAAACTTACTTGAAGATTTGTAATAAGTTAGCTACTTTCTAAAAGGTTTTCTTAGAAAATACATGACTTTTATTTGTTTAACAAAATAATAATGGCTTCTAAATAAATCTTCAAACTTAACATTATACAATCAATGGCATGTATAAAGAGAAGGTGAATATATAATCACCATACTAATATTAAATTAAAAGTTTGAGAAAGACAAATTATAAAATCTGAACTACTGGAAGCTACATTTCTTTTAAGGAAGTAATCTAAAGCATCATTTTAATAAAAAAATTGTATTTTTCAGGGAGCAACAAACCTGTGAAATCAAGATTTAACTTACTATTGGGATGTTATACTAGCTAAAGTATAGTTGCTTCTTTAATTATTGTTGCCATAGTATAATTTCATGCTATTTCTACAAAAATATACAAAATGGAAATTGCACAGGGAAGTGGCACAGATCTAGAAATACTCTAAATCATAAATTTTTAGATTTTCAAATTATATGAAATTTGGGGTTTTCTCACTATCTTATTTATGTGAATTATGAACCTGTGGTTGATCTTGTACTATGATTGAATCAAAATCATTAGAGTGACACACATTCTTTTGTTTTAATTAAAAGAAAACTGCAGCACCCTCTTCAGAATTGGTTTTTATTATGAACATTATAAGCACAATTATAAGCTAATATTCATCTATAGGGTAATTTTTGCATATGACATTGAATTAAGACTAAATAATATGGAACAATTATTTTAACTGAAGATGAAAAAGGCTTTGTTTCCTCCCTGTTCACTTTCCACCATGCACAAATACAAAGATCCATCTAACTTTGTTATGTTACAAAAGACCAGTGTGAAATGTAGATAAGCAGGACAACCAGGCTTTGCTGCTTTCATAGTTCCTTCTTCCCTATGTTAACAGTCTGCATTCAGTTGATTTTGTCTTAGTCTCTTTGTGTTGCTGTAGCAAAATACCTTACACTGGATAATTTAGGAACAATACAAATTTTTGTTCATGGTTCAAGAGGCCGGGGAGTCCAGGATCAACTTCTGGCAGACTAGATGTGTGATGAGAGCTTGCTCTGCTTCAAAGATGGTGACTTCTTGCTGCACTCATACTGAAAAGAAGAGTCAAGAAAATTCATTGGAACCTCTTTAATAAGGGCACTAAGCTTATTCATGAACATGAAGCCCTTATGACCTAATCACTTCCAAAGGCCCTTTTTCTTAATACTGTCACAATGGGTATTAGGTTCCAACACATAATTTTAGGGAAACACCAACGTTCAAACCATGGCAAATATCAATGCTGAAAAATTCCACCAAAATACATAGTGTCACTATATACAGCAAAGATGTCAAGGCTAAGACCATCAATGTACTGTGGACTGTCATTTATATTGCTTTTATTTTGCAAGAATATTATATACCGTCTATGGGAGAAAAGAGATATACTGTTATTTTGGGTTCCTATTCTTGATATGGCCTTTTAAAATATAAACAATATATATTAAGATAATTTTTAAAAGGTACAATTAAGTATTTTATAAGGAAATTGATATTGGTTCTCAAAGTGACACATTTTATTTCTAAAGGAAAATAATAAAAGAGTCGATTCTTCTTTTAAAATTTTTGTAATTTGGACTATTAAAACCTAACTTAGATTTTCAGCAGTGTTATGGAAAGCAACTTTAAAAAAGGTTTGAAAAACATGCTATTATTGTAATCTAGCAAACACAGCAAACACTCAAAGCTGCAAATTGGCATTTTAATTTAAAAAATATGTATTAAATATCATTACACTGAGCTAAATGACAAGTAAAGACAATACATGGAAAAACTGAAATTACATTTCAGTGATCAATTATTTTCAGTTGCGTGTTAACCTCTGAAGACTTTCTGTGAAGGAACATACCTAGACTTGATTTTGCTTATGTTCCACAATTCCTTACTTTAAAAAAAAATGCATTCTGATGTTTTGTATTCAAAAATTTTAACTGTCCAACTCTGCATATATTAAGGTGGCATTGGCATCCTAATTATGACTATATTTTAAAAGTGAGTAATTTTATTTTTATAGCAGTGAATATGCTTTCTTCATATTATGATGAATCTTGCTTTTCTGCCTTTTAGTTGTATAAGTAAAAAACCTTCATTTGTGCATCATGTATCTATTGTGCATATAATTAACATTGACTTTTTTTTTTTTTTTCTGTAGGGCTGGGTATTTGCCTCAAAATATTCCTCTGGAGATTATCAGATACCTGTCTGAGGAGAAGGATTTTCTTCCTTGGCATGCTGCCAGCCGAGCTCTTTATCCTCTAGATAAATTACTTGACCGCATGGAAAACTACAATGTTTTCAATGTAAAAAAGACAGAATTTTTCCTTCTAATTTTTAGAAAATACACTTTTTTATTTTTTTCTACTATTATATATGCAACTGATCCCAAGTTATATGAGTTTGTTCTTCTAGTTTGTGTTATCCTGATTTTTGTCCTGATTTTCTATGCAACATATATGACAATTATTTGAAGATGAAATTTAATACACAAGCTACCTTTTGCTTTGACCTAAAAGTGTCAATTAAGCTTAAATGCTTCAGAATTTAAGAAGAAATATACATAGCACATTTTTAATGTTCAAACATACTTTCCACGAGTTAGAGGACTCTGTGTTCACAAAGGACTTAACCGGGGTAGAAAGATCCCAAAGATCTTAATAGAATATAGGCATTTTCAGTAACGATTCTTAGTCATTATTTTTATCCAAAAGGGCATAGTGAATTCAATTCACTGCCTTAATTAACAAGGATAAGATCAACACTGAGGCAAAAGCCCATTCATAATTGGGTCCAAGGGGATACAGGAAAGCAAACAACAGATAATCCAAATAGACAAGAAGACATGACAAACATTCCAAAATGTTACCTGACCAGATTTTTCTAAACTCAAAACCTAGTAAATCAAAATTACTCTGCTGACACCACCTAATCTGATTTAATAATCATTTTTGCTAAATTAGGCTTAAGTACTGCTCATGAGCCTTTTGATTCTTAAATTTCTTATCACTATGCTATCCATGATCTTTGAACACTACTTGTTTTCCTTTAGTTATTTTAAGAGCTGGCCTTGTGTTTTATAAAATCATCCTATTTTTTATAACATACTGACTATACTAATTAACCCGCACATTTGGGATTACTGACGAGTGGATTCCTATGACATGAAATCTTTTTATTAGAGCCATCTGATTTCTGATGGCCATCAGAATTACTTCCTTTTTATTTTCACTCTGAACCTACAGAAAAGAAACTTTGTTTTAATGATTTTTTTTAAATGGGAATAATTATGTTCATTGTTAGTTTTGTCTAAGCCCTGAGCATAGACACGCAAACGAATGGGTCATTACAGTTACAATATGATTTTTTTATCAGTTTGCACATTTATTTCTCCCTAAAACAAACACTGCAATATTAACCCTTTGCAAAAGTAAAATATATTTTTGTATATATTTTTACATTAGAATAGTGCATGATGTCAGATTCCTTATTTTCAGTAAACAGTTAAGAATATTTTTCATTGTAATTTCAGTGTTTGTAGTTTGCATTCCTTTGGCAATATTCAAGGACCACCTTAAAGTGAGGGAGTGCCAACCTGGGCAACATGGTGAAAACCCATCTCTACAAAAAAAAAAAAAATTAACCTGGCATAGTGGCTTGTGCCTGTAGTCCCAGCTACTCTTGAGGCGGAGGTGGAAGGATGGCTTGAATCTGAGAGGCAGAGGATGCAGTGAGTGGTGATTGCTGGCACTGCACCCCAGCCTGGGTGACAGGGTGAGGACCCTGTCTAAAAGAACAAAAAATTGTGAGGGAGAGCATGCCTTACCTTGGTACCGATACTTAAATGTGTCATTAGCTGAATGAATTGTTGACCTTGAAGTACCATTATCATTACATTGAAGAGTTCTGTGTATCTCAGCTTCATTAATGCTAGGCTATTGGTTGGTCCAACATAGTTGTTTTTCATTAAATATTCCCTGTTGATATAAAATGCACAAATATTAGATGTCCATTTTCATATATCTATATACACTTTCACATATGAATGCATAGCTGTTATCAGTATTCTTTGTTTTCCTCATTTTGTTACAAAAGTCATCATCTAAAATATTTACTCCTGCAAATTATTTAGTAATTTAATAGAAGGAGAGTAGATTTGTACCATTCCAATAGCATTTTGCCCATGTTTTTTATATTTGAAATACTAAATTGAATAAAATTATAATAGAACATTACTGCACTTATAATTTTGCTGATTTGAAAGTAGGTATATTTTTAAAAATATTTTAATTTTATTATAGAATTTTAACTGTCAGCATACAGAAGTTTTAAACTGACCTTATCTTTATTTATTCTACACCCCACTTAGGAATATATTCTAAAGCAAGTTGCAGCAACGTATATCAAGCTTGGGTGGCCGAAAAATAATTTTAATGGATCTCTTGTTCAAGCATCCTACCAACATGAGTACTGTTTCATTTCTTACCCTTTTATTTTCCCCTAGAGCTGTACAATAATGGACTACTAGTGCCATTGTGACTTTAGCAGCATGAGACGATCTTCCTTTCATTCTTCATCTTACATTTCACTTTCCCGAGAGGACTGCTGCTGGGTAGAACAGTTTCCATTGCCTGATCCTGAAAACAAAGACATTTCCTTGCTGTGTTTTAATTTAAGATCTACCTTTATTGATGATACTGAGATTGGAAGCCATGCCCCTCACTGGAGTATTGTTAAACTTTTAGTATGTTTAACTTCCACTCTGTCTAAGGGTCTTTTACTCAGCAGCATAGGATTTCTAGATCTAAAAACCATTTTTATGTTAATAATTTACTTATCTACTATTTAGGGAATATATTTCCCCAACTTGCTTTTTAATTTGTTTCTCTTTTGATGATACCTAGAGAGCTACGTAGAGAAGTTATAATGCTAGCCTGCAGTTTTGGCAACAAGCACTGTCATCAACAGGCATCAACGCTTATTTCAGATTGGATTTCCAGCAACAGGAACAGGTAAATTGAGCCATATCCTGTATTTCTGGTGTTTTTAATAGTGCTTTCAAATTCACAATGGATGCATTTCATTTATCAACTGGAGAAAAACAAGACAAGGAAAAACAAGAGCACACAACATTTTGTATCAAGTTCACAGCTTCCAAGTATGAAAGTCACAATACAGGTATCTTTGAAATGTTTCATTGAGTTTATGCTAACTTTCCTAATTTAGGTCTTTATTTTTAAATATATATAAGTTGTCACCTTATTTCAAGTTTTGAAAGCTCTGCTATCCCATAAGAACAAAATAATGAAATTCAGTCCAGACTCTTTCAGGTTCTTTATAAAGGTTGTGGTATTTATTCATAAAACAATTACCAGCATATGTTATAAACAAAGTAGCATAACAAATGTTAATATTAAAAACAAAAAGTAAAAGGTTATGAAAAAAAGATCTTTACTTTTTCAGTGACCCTTGACAATGACCTTAAACTTGTATCTTATCTTAGAATTTTGCAATATAGTATTTTAATATATAATATGAGGTTAAAGCTGTTTAATTAAATTACTTTTGAGGAAGAAGTATTGTGCTAAATGTCACTTATTAATGAAAAGAATACTAAACATAAAAATAATCAAATATATTGGTCTTATGCCTGTAGTACTATAATCCTTCTTAAGGTGTTTTTATATTTTCAAGGGTATTAATGTACCATTTCTTTTTACATTTTGGACAACTGATATCCATTCCTCTCCGGTTTTGGTCCCATAAGTAGTCTTCCCTCCTTGGAAGGAAGAGAAGCTAGGGGTTGATTTGTACAGATGATGCTATTTTATGTGCAACAGTGGGCTTGTTCCTTCTATGTGTGTGAGGGATGACTCACAGGCAACAGAGAAAGACACTTGCTCTGATAAACTAAGAGAACCACAGTCAGTATAACCTACTTATGGAACAAATTGGTATTTGTCTTGTTAAGAGCTATTTAGGTTTAAATTTAATATCTAGCTGACTAGATCAAAGAGTAACTATTCTGTTCAAAAGGTCTCTGTAGAAATCTTTCACTACATTATTTAGTAAGTCATCATAATACCTCACCTTCCTGTAGAATTTCCTGCTTGTTCCCTAAGTTAATTGTTTCTGGTCTTATATTCAGCCACAAAGAAAAATATGTTAACAGTATCATCTGCCAATTGATCTATCATATGTTTGAAGACAGTGATCCAATATTTCATCTGTCTTCTCTAGAGCCAAAGTGTACTCACTTTTTAAATTTTCAAGATTTTTTGCCAAGTCTTCTGAAAACTGCTTTATTAGATCTGAAAATGTTATAAAATTTTTGTTTGTATGTTTTTGTTTTTTCAGACAGAACTGAAAGCTTTTTTTTTTAATTGTAATTTAGGTTCTGGGGTACATGTGCAGATCATGCAGGATTGTTGCTTAGGTATATACATGGCAAGGTGGTTTGCTGCCTTCATCCCCCCATCACCTATATCTGGTATTTCTCCCCTCATTATCCCTCCCCACCCTCCCCACCTGCCCCACCCCCACTGTCCCTCCCCTAGTCCCGCACTACTGCCTGAAGTGTGTGATGCTCCCTCCCTGTGTCCACATGTTCTAATTGTTCAACACCTGCCTATGAGTGATAACATACAGTGTTTGGTTTTCTGTTCTTGTGTCAATTTGCTGAGAATGACGTTTTCCAGATTCATCCATGTCCCTTTGAAGGACAACGAACTCATCATTTTTTGGCTGTGTAGTATTCCATGGTGTATATGTGCCACATTTTCTTTATCCAGTCTATCGATGATGGACATTTGGGTTGGTTCTAGGTCTTTTTTTCTATTTTTATCACCTCCTTCAATTCTATCACATATAATCAGACCATGGAAGTAAAAACTTATCCAAAATAAAAACAGCTAAAATTTTATTAAAATTCATATCATATATACAAATAAAAAAGATAAAATTTATTGAGAAATTAATCTCTTCTTTCTTCCCTTTTGTTTTTGTGTGTTTTACTTGTTGTTTTACTTTGCTATAAACACACGCCCTTTTTCAGACTGATTATTGTTTTAAACACTTTAATGGGTCTACTCATATAAACATGTTTTCCTACCATGTTATTAAAATTGGACTCACATCATTGTATCACCATAATTTTTCTAGAAAGCATTCAAGCCTAATATCACTGTCTAAATTTTAGAAATATAGCTGTCGAGAAAAATGCTATTTTAAAAACAGTTCATTTATTTAAGAATGCTTTTTGAACAATTCTCAGTACCATCTGGTAGCTGGAAATCAAAGAGGCTGATCTTAAGATTCATAGAAGATAGTTTCTTAAGCAGTTTTATTCTGAAATAAGAACTAAGTACAAGATAGAGTGTGAACACAAAGAAAGGAAACATTACAACCTTGGAGGGATCTCATTCTGATTCAGGCAGGATAAGTAGGCCTTAAGTGGATAGGGCAGGACTGAAGGCAGGGGTAGGTATCTATGAATATGCAAGGTGGGTAGATGGCAATTCCAGACAGAAGAAAGCTACATAGGTTGCTGTTTAATTTCATAAATGCAGTAATGTTTGACTTGTAAACTTGAACAATTCATCAGCGCATTTTGGTTTTGGTAGCTTTGCCACTTAGGTGGCAAAATAATAAAATTTGGGCCAAATAACTTAAAGTTCTTTTGTCATTTCCTTCATTAACTTTATATTATATTCTCTGCTCTGCTTTCTTTTGTAACTGGGAAAGTAAATATGTTAAGTGAAACTAAGTCTGTGTTTACTAAGATTTGCTTAACCAACTATATGACATGCCTCAGCAAACACAAGTCACCTCCTGCAGCGAGGAGACATGATATCCACTAAGCTACTACCTGGGTGTGAAAGACCAGAGGTATAATCTGTATTTTTTTTTATGACAGCTTGATAATTAAACAATAATGCAATTCTGTAGTTGGTGCTTGTTTAAGTTCCTTAAACTGAGTCAATAAAGAAAAGAACATTTTTTTAAAAAAATGGCCCTATAGCAATAGACCAGTAACCCTTGTTTGTTTGCTTTTTTTGTTCGTTTGTTTAATGGGAGCCTTAAATGGAGTGATTTACAAAAGTCATCTAGGAAAAGAATACTAGAGGTAATGTAGTAGTAGACTTATAAAATACCTTGGGAAATATATATTTAATATGTCTACAAACAGTGAGTCATAGAAGTAACAGGGATTGCAAATGTGGGGTGTTGTACTACTAAGCAGCATAATCTTGAAACATCGGGGATATGGGTAAAATGAGTGACATCAGAATCACGAAAATAAAATGAATGTGAAAGGTGCTGCAGGGAGGGATAATGAGATCAAAATATGCAATGAATATCTAGAGATGATAGCAGCAGAAAGACAAATTCAAGAGTTACAGAGGATAATAAATTGAATGAGTAGACATTCTAATACCTGTTAAAATATTCAAATGCTACAGTGTGTTGAATTGTAATGGTGATGTGTTGCATAAAAATGGATTGACTACATTCAGGTCTTGTTAGGCTGCATTTTGGAGACTAAGTTCAACAACCAAAAAAACACATTTCAAAAAAGAGACAAATTGCCAAGCATTTGGTGGAGATGCAATACAAATGATAAAAAGATCTTGAAAACATGAGCTATGAGAGAAGCTTGTGAAACTTGAAAATCTCACTAAAAAAAAAAAAAAAAAAAAGACACAGGAAAGATAATGGCCTTTTTCTCTGTATAAAAAACATTATAAAGGGAATGGAAATTGGTTTCTTTTACTGGTTGGTGCAAATAAACAATAACAGGCCTAAGTCTCACTGAGTAAAAAAGAGAATGCATAGCATTACTGCAGATGAACTGTTATTTGAAAATCTCTTTGTTAAAACACAATGTTGTACAGTTAACTATACAGAGATCAAATATGGCATTACACGGTTTTCTCTAAGTAATAAATTTAACTGGAAGTTAAATATGTATCCATAGTAATATATTAAATACTGTTAAAGGGCACAATTTAGTGCTGTAAACCAATGCAAAGTAAAATTTTAAAGGATTTCATCTAAAGCATTACGCAATAGATAATGATGTCCATTCTTTAAAATAAATTGAACTGGTATCCTCGCTATGCTTAAAAGAATACCCTGAAACAACACAGCACCTTGTTATATAGTAAATGTTTATTGAATTGAAATGAATTGGGAATTTATTTTGAAACTGAAAAATTTAAGACATTTCTATAACAAAAATTCTAAGTAGAGGCACATCTCTACTTTGCAACATACATAATACATGAGCTTCACTGCCTATTCAATTAATTATAACATTACTAATATTGTCTTTAATGATGATCATAAAGCTATATTGTCTTTATTAACTGTATTGAGCATTTATTACATTACAGGTGCTGGCTAAGTGCTTTTTATGTATTATCTCACCATTTTAATTTTTTTATCATAAACAAATTATAAACTTACAAAGGTTATGCAACTTGCCAAGATTATATATCAATAGGGTGCCTGCCCCCTAACGCTGTTGCATGTGGTTCTGTGGTATATCAAATTACTACATATCAGTAAAATACAATTGTTCAAAAAATGGTAAAATAAATAAAAATTGCCCAACAGACCTCAAGTGCTCAATTCATTGAGTAAGCAACAGTTTCATGCCCATGCGCTTCATGGTGCTACATGAAGAAGCCAGTGGTTTTCGAACCTGAACATGCACCTGACACATCAAATAGAATTAAAACAGTTTGTTGCCCTCAGAGTTTCTGATTGAGTAGGTAGGATGAGGCCCAAGGTTTTGTATTTATAACAAGTTCTCAGGTAATGCTGAGGCTGTTGGTATAGGCATTACACTTTGGGAATCGCTGGTGTAGGGAAAGGTAACTATTTTTAGAGTTAAAGACACTTGTGATCAAATTGAAGTTGTTTCCCTAAATAACCTTGGGAAAGTCTTTTAGTTTCCTCATCTGCAAAATAGCAATCATATTACCAACCACACAGGTCATGAGAGTTACGTAAAATAATGCCTATATTATACTTAACCTTTGTAGGAAATTACAAAACACTAGTTTTATTCAGAGCTACCCTCTACTTGTTTTCATTATCTTTGGGTAGTGGGTGGTGTGAATTTTAAGTGGGAACTGTGGAGATAGTGACACTTATTGAATGCCTTCAATGCTAAATCTAACCTGTAAGTTTTGAGGCTTACAAGGATGTGACCTGTAACATAAAATATAAAACAAAATGCTACCATAGAGATTCTTAATTAGGAGCAGGAGAACATATGAGCCTTTTCCCCTACTTGAAGGAATAATGCCTTTCTTGGCCACCTGGCAAATATAGCTGTTTCATCCTTTCTCTTTTTAATCAGTTGCTATTCATGGCAAATGTCCCTTTGTCAGCCAGAGCTCACTTTATCTCACAGTGTAGAGTGCTCCACATAGCTGTGTTTCTTTGTGTCTGATCCTTATCTATCAATGTTTGCTTTTCTTATGTGAGAACACAAAGGTGGAGGGACAAAAGGCTCTTTCCACTATGGTCTGTGTATATCTCATCCAGAAACCTCGTGTTTTCTTTCCCCAAAACATAGATCCTAACTTATTGTTTATGATTCCAAGTTGGTGTTGTGCTATTTACTCAGTTCTTTATTTTTTCCACTATTTTTCTTATTATAAATTGTTCCACTCTAAATTTTCATAGGCTAAAGCCAGACCTGCCACTCGAGTGCTGTAACCAGCATAGACATTTTGTAGACCAGTGAACATAGCAAGAAGTTTGTATGCAATAGCAAAAACAACAGGGCTGCCCACCCCTCCAATGAGCTGAGCTCAGGAATTAGCTTGTCTTTTGTCATTAAACAGTTGTGGCTTTAGTTAATTTCTCAAAATCTCAACTGTATTTCTGAAGTAAGGAGATTGCCCCTAAATTTCCAGTGCTTGTATCAGCTCTAAAAGTCCAAAATTTCACACTCACTGTGTATGAACATAAATCCATACATCATACAATTTTCCCACAAGAGGACTAATTTTGTTTCTCTTTATATTATTTTGTTGAATGGTATATGTTCATTTATGCATTCACTCAATAAATACACATTGAGTAACTCCCGTGTGTTGGGCACTGTTAGACATTTAGAATATTTCATTCATTCAGTCAACTAATGCTAGCCCCTGTTATGTGCCAGGAATTAAAAACGCATGGTTTCTGCCTTTACACACACCAAAGTGAGGTGGAGTGGTAAGGAGGTAAGAGGGAAATAAGAGTTGTTCAAAATAGTCACACAAAGGTAAAAATGCAACTCAAGAATAGTGCAACAAATGAAAGACTGGGGGCGTTCTGAGAGACTCTCACATGAGGACTTGATCAGTGCAAGGAGGTGAGGAAAAATGTCCAGCCACAGGAGTGGCTAATGCAAGTGGAAAGGATTGATGCTATTTGAGCATTATTGAGGAAGAAAGAGTGACAGGAGTTAAGGGCTGCATTATTGGGTAAGATTAAAAAATGCATTAAGGACAATTTACTAGAATAATTCAGTAGCTCTCAAACTTTTATGTACATGTATCTCCTAAAATAATATGTTTAAGTTTACATCTAAAATTCTCCATCATACATTTAGATAATTGCAAGGATTTAACTTCTAACAGATTGTTGTAGACATTTTCAAACAAAATATTTTCAATCTCTCTAAATGTATCCAGTATAATCTAAAAGCATAGCTCTTTTTTTCACTTTAAAATAATGACCATTAGTCATAGCTATTTTTTACTTTAAAATGACCATTAGTCATTTTTAAATGTGATGAAGTATTTAATTTAATAGTCATAGACTTGATATCATTTATCTCTCTTCCCCTAACTTATATTCCAACATATTACTGCCTAAAAATCTTTTATGTATCATTCTATGATACCTCTCTGCATAAAGAAAGTCCAAACACACATATCTATGTTATTTTTTCATGTCATACTAAAACCTTGTGTTAAGTTTGTTTTCTGATTTGAGTAACCATCAAAATTGTTAATTTGATAAATAATTTCCAAACATAAAAATTGTTAAATATCGAAGCAAAAATTAAGATGGGCCATTTTCCAATGAATTTACATATTCAAGGAAAAATATTACTTATTTCAGAACGAGAAAAGTTTCACCATCAGTTCCATCCCTATTTTCATGTGAAAATTGTGAGAAATCTTATGTATAAAAATAAGTAGGTGGGAACAAAAAGTGTTTTGTTATAGTAATTTGACACAGTTCTTTACAATCTTCCCAAGTTTTGTGCTAAATATCACAGAGTAATCTATTACCAAAAACTTTTAGTTATCACCTGACAATTTGATTAGGCCTTTCTTCAAATTTTATAGAAGAAAAGAGTTAAAAAATTCAAAACAAATTTCCTAAATATCAATACTAATATTTAGAATTTTCTCTTTGCTACTGCAGCACAATGGGCCCCTGGAAAAGGCAAGATAAGTGAAAAATATGCTTTTCTCCTGGAAAGTGGAAGAAAACAGAAAGGATTTTATTAAAAGTATCCATATGAAAGTTTAGAATTTGTAACTTGATACTCATGATACTATCCATATTTTGATGTACTCCTTGGAAAGTGTTCCTTTATCCCCAGAGGTTTGAACACCTCATTTTGAAGACCACTGCACTAGTGTGCTGGTAAACAGTGAAAGGATGATTACTTGGTGAGATTTTCCAGGCAGAGAATATTCATAAAGAGGAGTTCATCAGTAAGAACTGAGAAATTGGTTGGGCACGGTGGCTCACGCCTGTAATCCCAGTACTTTGGGAGGCCGAGGTGGGTGGATCACGAGGTCAAGAGATTGAGACCATCCTGGCCAACATGGTGAAACCCCGTCTCTACTAAAAATACAAAAATTAGCTGGGCATGGTGGCGCGCGCCTGTAGTCCCAGCTACTTGGGAGGCTGAGGCAGGAGAATTGCTTGAACCCAGGAGGCAGCGGTTGCAGTGAGCTGAGATTGTGCCAGTGCACTCCAGCCTGGCACCTGGTGACAGAGCAAGACTCTGTCTCCAAAAAAAAAAAAAAAAAACGAATTGAGAACTCGCATTATTAATAGCTGGGTATAATCCAGACATGAGCTGTGGCTCTTGACCTTAACATTTACAGGGTATTCTAAAGTGGCTTTATTTCTTTTATCAAGTTTTATAAACCTTTTTGTCATTTATTCTTAATTTTTTCCACTAAAAATCCAAAGACTTTTACTCTCTGTTTAAAGAAATAGATGCATATCTATATAGATATATTAATAATGATATACTTTATAAGGATTTATTCCTGGAATTGATTCTTACAGATGTCCCTAAGAACCTTACACAAGTATTAAGTTTATTTTTACTCATTTTCCTTTAAAATATACAACTACTTGCATTCTGTTTTATATTACATAGTAGATAATTCATATCTTAGTTTCAAAGTAGTTTTCATTACTTTCTTACTATTAATAGCTAGCTAATGCTGATTTTACAAATCAAGTTATGTATCTCTTCTTAACTCCTACTGACCCTCAGCATAGAAACTGCTTTTTTTCATCAGAATATTAAATATTATTTAATTTTTAATTTGTAAGAGTTTAGAAAGCATGCCATAAAAAGTAGATATATTCCCAGTGGATTATGTTAAGTAGCTGAAAACTGAGCAGTATTTTTAGTCAGACATATTTTTCTTGCCTGGGAAGTAATACAGCATCTCACGCTGTAATCTTGTTTGGCTGGTTAACCATCCTGTATTTTGCACAGTACGGGACACTGCTGATAGACAGCATCATACACCATTCTTTATTTTATCCTGTGCAAATTCTACCCTATGTATTCTTCATGACAGGCTCATTGAGGGTGAGGGGAACAAAACCATAAAAAGCCTACATGAACATTTGTAGTGTAGATTTTAAAAGTACTTTTAGCTAGTTTTCCACCAATGCAAAACTTGAGGGCAGTTTTTATTGTTCTCACTTGCATCACATGCTTAGAAAAATAACTTTAAGCTGGTCATCTTCCTTCCCTCACCTTTCTGTCATAGGAATTTTATGTATCAGTAGTTATGGCTATTCAGTTCATTGTGAATTGTTGCCTGCATAGTCCTGGCACAGAAACTTAGAGATTGGTCATAAGAGTCTTTAAAGAAGAAAATGGTATAGGCACCTCTGGCATTCACAATTATCATCAAAATCATCATCACTATTGACACCTCATTTTCAATTGATTCCTTCATAGTTCTTTAAGGTTGAAAAACAAAATATTTAATATGCTGCATCCCTTATTGTGGACAGTTGCAATGTTGTAGGGCCAGATTCACCAGTCTACATATGGGCAATGGCATGTCTGGTTAATAGTCAACTTGACTTCCTTCTTTTAGAAACAAGGACAAGTTCTATTATCCAAAATAAAGTGCAGTGGCACTGTCATATCTTCCTTCACCCTCAAATGCCTATGCTCAAGCAACACTCCCACCTCAGCCTCTTATGTATCTATGCCTGCAGCCCCACACCACCACACCTCACTAATTTTTTTTTTTTTTTTTTTAGAGACAGGGTCTCACTCTGTTGGCTGGGCTGGTCCTAAACTCCTGGCCTCAAGCAATACTCCTACCTTGGTCTCTCAAAGTGCTCGGATCAAATTGACTTTTAACTTTTCTAAAATAAGAATTTATTGCATATTTCTTCCATAGTTATAAGTTAACTTGTTTAAGTTAATTTAACTAATTTATTTTAAGTTAACCAGTATTAATTCAAACCCTTACAGTACTTGATTCAGATATAAAACATACCGAGTCTCCGTCATGGTCCAGCCATCATGTTAAAAGGCACTAGGGATGCAATGATGAACAAAAGAACATGGTTCCTGTCTTACAATCTAATGGGGTAGCACAACACTAATCAGATGTCATGCAAATAATGTAGTATTTTAACTGTGATGAGAAGCCAGATGGAAGGTTTACAAGAGAAGGGCAATTTGGCTTGTCAGTGAAGTCGGGTTCCCTGCAGAATGGCAACTAAACTGGGGTCTATAGAAGAGATTCACATTCTTTAGACTTAGCAGGAAAGGGGGTGTTAAGTGGAAACAACAGTGTGCAAAAATGATCTTCCTTCACAACATCCTTTCCCAAGATTAGACTCTTGGTACTTTCAAAAAGTTGAGCTGCTTGGGCAGAATCTGCACATCCTTTAAAAATTTGGTAAGATAATTTCTAATTTAATCACTTTGTTTTGTTTTTATTTGCTGAGAGGAGCAAAAATCTCAGAAAGTTGATTATGCTCCTTCATTAAAGCTTTAGAGGATCTCTATTCTAACATTAGAGTGTGTTACCAAACAAGTGTTTTGGAAAAGCTATATAGTAGAAAAAAAATATGTGAAATGTAGCGAGTGTACTTGCTATCTGAATTTATCCTATTGTGAATTCTTTTGTCAATATGAAAATCCTTTTCATAGACAGGAATTGCTACTTGGCTTATCATTTGTAAAATTACAGGTCTTCATATATTACAATTACTTAAATAGTGGCTATACCTGAATATAGACAAGAACTTTTTATCCTTCTTTTCCCGAAGCTTTCCTGAAATCACACTGAAAATACCACTATTCCTTGCTATGTAGAGAATTTAATACATGCCAACTCAATTCAACCTGTCATGAGATAAATGTTTGACTGAATGACCTACTTGAGGGACTAATTTGGTTGTATTTTTAATTTAGTTTTTATATAGCAGGGACTTTAATTGCTTCTACAGCTAATATAACTCCAGTGAGTGCACATTTCTATTCATTTTCTTATAGTCACATTTAGTTTCTAATCTAAATGCATTTACGATTTTATATTCTAATTTAAAATGCAGAAATAATCATACACTTGTATTCCTTTACCCAGCACTTTGGTCTTCTTCCTGACATTTTACTCTTCAGAAAAATTTTGTTACTAGCCATGCATACAGCCACACAGTCAATAGTTATTTTTTCAAAGTATCTTAATTTTTATAGAAGTATGCTTTTTTGAAGGTGATGATTTAATTTTTTTCTTTGCAGTATAATTGGATCTCCCCCATTACTGCCAATAGTAATGTTCTTATTGTGTTTGTATTGTTTGCCTAAAATTATACTGATGTCAGACAGTTTTGTGTCTTTTATCAAAAGATATGCCTATTGATTAGTTGTAGAATAGCTCTATTTTAACAGCCCAACTGTTTATCACAGTACAAGTGCCAATTGAATATAGATTCACGTGGGCAACTGAGAACAATGCTGATTAAACTTACAATAATAAGCATTATTATTTACTAAACTGGAATTTTGTTGGCTGAATAGCCAACAAAAATATTTGCAGCTTCCAAAACATTTGTGCTAAGATACAGTGAGTATATTATACTGACAGATTGAGAGACATTGAGTATAAAATTCATTGCAATCACTGTCAACCACTACAAAGATGAGATTTACTTCACATTTTACTAATGTAATGTAAGCATTGCTATTATCACTAAGGGGAGCCCTTTAACAACACTAATATTTCCTTTTTGTTTATTTTTTCCCTTAATGATTAGGCATATACATATAATTTACTTTAATTCAAAATAAAAATAAAAATAATTCACTAATGTTAGTCTTCCTTCTAATGATACTGTGATAACATTTATTTAACATTGTGATAATTATGATAAAATATGGAAGCATCAATGTTTCGTTATATATATAATGAATATATATATATGTATAAAAGTATTTGAAAAGTAGGAATTAGAACTTTTATGGTTCAGAAATTTTTGGCAATAACAGCAAAATTAAAAGGACATCCACATACATCTATGGATTGAATAGTGGCCTCTGAAAGATGCCTCCAAATCCTAATCCCTACGTTTAAATGTAATTTTATTTAGAAGTAGGATTGTTGCAGATGTAAAAAGTAATAGATATCAATATGAGATCCTCCTGAATTTAGAGAAATCTTGAAATCTGGTGATGAGTGTCCTTATGGGGAAAAGTAGTCACAGAGAGATGGAGGGGTAAGTCATGTAAAGACAGAGGTAGAGATTGCAGTAGTGCATCTACAAACCAGGGAGCACCAAGCACTGCCGGGGCCACCAGAAACTGGAGCGAGGCATGGTGTATATTTTCCCTTACAGTCTACAGGAGAAAATCACCATGGTTTTGAACTTCTGATCTCACACCAGTGATAGAATACGTTTCTGTGATTTCAGGCCACCAAGTTTTTGGTAATTTGTTTTGGCAGCCCTAGAAAACTAACGCACACACCCTCAGTCTCTGCCTTATATTCAAGTCCTGATTTATAATCAGTATTTTGGATTGTTTTCCTTTGTTTGATGGAATATCAGGGAGATATTGCAAATGAAATTTTTCACTTTAATGAACTTCATCCTATTTTTACTTAGGATTTTCTTTAAGAAAAGGAGGAAGCAGTTACTTCTTGTTGCTCACAAAAGTAAGATAACATTATAATCATCCGCCATTATAGTATTATTTTTAACTATATAGGGAAAAAATCATGGGAGTAATTCATGGCATAAAATAGAATAATATATGGAGATTTCTCTAAAATTCATGCAAACCCACCCATGCTCATTTTTCAGGATCTCTTTACGTTTAAGTATTAGAGTTTCTTCATTTTTTCTTTCTAATGACTTGTGATTCTGTTCATAATTATGAAATCAAATAGAAAAAATAAAATGACGTATTTAATTTTCACATATAAATAAACCTTATTTTATCCTGAAATATACAGAGCAGGCATTCAACACGTACAGTTTCCTCATTCTCTTCAGACATATGTAATGCCATAATGAATTACACATATATTTGCATGTATACATTTTAAATATTTCAATTTTTCCACAAAATAATAAACCATGTCAACTCTCCTAAAATATATTTCTCAGGTATATCATCTAACAATGCAAAATGTGCCTTTTGCCTAATTTGTAACTTTTTCATCCACTTATGCCATGCTCCTTTTTGTCCGAACCCAGGTTATTTTGTCTTGTTTTCAATAATTTTTTGTTACTTCATAAAGTAGGACTAGATTCTTAACTATTTTAAGTGAGTAACTTTTGTCAAATTTAATTATATCAGTATTCCTTAAAAGACACATATATGTATGACATTCATCATGCATTTCACTGCTTTTCACATAAAAAGATAACAGAAAGGCCAAAGTACTTTTCAGTAAAGTCATAGAACCTCTCAGATTGGATGTGAATAAGAAACTTTCTCTATTTTTAAAAAGTACATTTTTTAATATAATGAATTAAATAAAACTATCAATTAAAAGTCTAAGAGAAGTGTATTTTGATCAATACACATAAACACACACACAAATAGCAAAATTTGTTTTGGCCAAAATAAAATCCATTTCTGGTTGGGAAACTTTCAATTGAGAAAAATGAATTATTGTTCTCCTACACAAGACAGTTTTATGGTTATGCCAAAAACTTAACAAAATTGCAATGATCAATTCTTGCCAGTCTGAAGAATCAGCCTTGTTAATCTCAGTGACCTTGATAGTTCATTAGAGAGTAAGGTAAGCCACATTTGCACTGATTCCTCACAGTTTTGGAAATAGTACATTGATTGATAAGATAAATCTGTTTAATTTTTCAACATTTATATGAAGAATAGAAAAGGTGATGCCAATTGCTATAAATCTTTCCTGAGCAACAAATGTTATTTGTTGAGGCGAAGCCTAATATAATCCAGTGGAGCTTTCATAGACACTCAGACTTGGGTCATGATTTGAATGAAGACAGTGCTTGTGTATTTGCTATGGTAACTAATGTTATAGTTCTTATACATTCTTATAACTTATCTTTCATCTTAATAGTTAAGCTAAAGTGCTAATTTATAATTATTGTCACTCAGACAACGCCATTAATTTTTGTTTTTAGAGTTAGGCTTTATATGATAGCATGTGCTTAGATTTACAGTGCCTTGACCAGAGCTGAGTGAAGAAGCAGCTTAAATATTCAGTCAGGATGGAGCAGAGAGTTGAATAGCCTTGGATTACAGGAAGGTGATTATCTGGATACAGTTTATCTCATCTTTAACCCAGGCGTCTATAAACAGGGCAATTTATCAGCCGTTTCACAACTTCTGCTACAATTGTATAACTCTTTAGTATTAAATTATGTTATGCTCTTAGAGCTATATATATTAGCAGCCTGCTGTTCACTGTTTTAGACTGAGTCATCATAGATATCTTAATTTTTCTACTTTGGTTATAAAGCATTTTTTAACCCTTATAGTTATAATTGATTCTGGATATATTGCAAGAAAATTATAAGGGTTCTAAGTTGTGAAATGTTAAATATCCAGCTTTTAGGCTTTTCAGTATGAGATGTTTGAAATTGGGCCAAAGGAAAAAACTAGACAAATCACAAATTTTCCTCTAATTATTTGCTCTTTTTCCTTTACCTGTTTGTACGTCTTTGTCATTCTTGCCTTTGTCATTCACACTGAATTTTTTGTCCTCTGTGCATTTTTCACTTGTGTTCTGTCTTTTTACTTTTCCTTTGATGTCTCCTTTCTGACCTCTTCTTTTTAATGTTATCTGGGCCACTCGGTTTCTTATGTTTTTGTGCTTTGGTAATTATATTTTATAAAGTGGTCTTATGGCCCAGGTATTTAACCTTCATCATCTCTCTTCCTGACTATCCAATTGTATTGCTGCTAGAAATAATAGCAATTTTATATATAGAACTTAAATCTTTAAAAAGTAATTTCATATATATTACTTAAACTTAGATAAAGTGAATGTCCCTTTCAAAGTACATTTACTTTAATTTTAAAAGCCACTTGAAAGAGTGCAGTTACTTTAAAACGTAATCTTTTGATAGATTCAGGCTGTTAAGAGTTAAGATCCCTTGTCCCCCACCAGTAAGTCTTTTTCTTTTCATATAGAAAGAGCTGCATATGTCTCTTTGCAAACAGGCAAAATTAAAATATTAAGAAGTATTGAACATCATTTTAGGACATATTGAGATAATTTTCAATACATTTGTTCTGTTCTCCACTATGTTTCTCCAGGGCTATTCTTTTGAATTCCACAGGGCTGTTGCAGACTGTTTTTGAACTGCCTTTTCCTTTGTTTTGAGATTTTCCTATTTCTTTTTGTTATGCTTAAGGTTCAAGGGGAATGTAAATGCTGTTTGGGCACAAGTGAGAGAACTTCCTGGAAACAGAACCACCCTAGCTGTGGCATGAAAGGTGCCTAGCAAATAGCATTGCTACCTAGTGACCTTTCCATTCAGCATTGCTCTGTGTTTCACTTGGGATTCTGTCCTCTCTTTGCTAGGGGCATTGTAGAGATTTCTAGAAACCACATTCTTCCTGGTTGCCAGGGTTTTTATGAATTTAGTGGTACTATATTTGAGTGACAGGTATACTAGTAAAGTTAGGTGGGATTATAAAAGTGTATTTTATTATAATGCTTTAAACTCAAGACATATTATCAGTCATGTTTTTCGATAAATTACTCATTCACTCAGTGAGATTCTTTAAATTTTTACTGCTGCTTTTTAAAAATTCCATTACTCATTTGGGAAAGATGGTTGTTACTTCATTTTAATAATAATAATAATATAAATAATGAGGAGGAGAGTTGTTATCAAATATTGAGAACAATTTGCTATTTTCCCAGCACTGGGCAGTGCGCATTGTGGAGATAAAGCCCCTGCCAAAACCTTTATATACACCAGGCACTGTGCTAAGCACTGGACAGACATCTCATTTAATCATTGTAACAGCCCCGTAAGTAATTATTATCCCCATTTTCCAGAAGGGGAAACTGACACATAGGTACAAAAAGTTGCTCATTCCTTCTAAACACCTTTAAGTTATATTCATGGTGGCTTTATTAACAGCAGACAAGAAGCTAAAGAATGAGGATAGAGAGAAATGAGAACAGAGGACACTATGAACAAAGTCAGCCTCTGTAAATGCAGGCTATTTTTCAGTTTGCTATTTCAAAGTCATAGATTGTCTGTCCTCAAAGAGGACAAGCATTTGTAAGGCAGAACAAGATTTGGAATATTGGCAAGGAAGCCTTCACCAAAGCTTTTAATTTTCAGTTAGGGTAGGCAAATAATCTTTCAAATCAATGAATTAATTATAAATTAATCAAGTGTTAGGCCTCACTCTATATCAATGGCACGTGTAGTGCCACTGAAAGAATGAGGTGTTCTTAGAGAGGCTAGATTTGAGAAATGTTTTTCATTGTCTTTGAAAATAATTAAATCCACATTTAAGTGTTAACACAATCACTAATGAAAGACTCTTGTACTCACAGAGCAAGAAAGGACTTTAGAACCCATGTGTTTAGCCCTGTCCAATTAGGCTAAAAAATGAAGGCCAAGGCAATGACCTTGACTCACCTGGACCTAGAGGCAGTCACTGGTTAAATTAGGCCTGCCAAAAACTTGCTTAGAAATAGACTCATGGCATAATTATCTAAATTTGAATTTTAAATATATTTTTCCTTTGGCAAGTATAATTTTCCTCTCTAGGATATTTTAAATTTATCTCTACATATTATTCAATTGCATTTTTGTATATTGAATGTATTTTATTCTAACAGTAAGTAACAATTTATTTTTACAAATGTACTTATACATTTATTTATTTCCAAAGTAATTATAAAAGTTATTAAATAATTAAACACAAAATGTATGAGTTCAAAAAAAGAAAGAGCAGTTACTTATAATGACCAAACCCTGAGGCAAACGTTAATATACTTGTTTGTCCTTTCAGTTTATTTTTCCTAAGAACATACACATTATGTAATTTTTGTAAACTTACACAATGGTATTACACATATTATTCATTAACATATGCATTATGCTTTAGCTTTAGTATATTTTATTATATGACTAAATATTAATCTATGATATCATTCTCAGTTGCTATTTGTATGTTAACTTAAACCAGTGCCTTATTGTTGATATTTTAGTTGAGTTCAGATTTTTTATCATATAGCAATGAAAACATTCACAGCAAAATCTTTGGAAATTGTCTCAATTATTTATCATGTCAATTCATTTCACTGTTTTTCATTTAATAACTAAAATACCATAACAGGTACAGTGGCTCACACCTGTAATCCCAGCCCTTTGGAAGGCTGAGGCAGATGAATCACGAGGTCAGGGGTTCGAGTCCAGCCTGGCCAAGATGGTGAAACCCCCTACCTACTAAAAATACAAAACTTAGCCAGGCACGGTCATGGGCTCCTGTAATCTCAGCTACATGGGAGGCTGAAGCAGGAGAATTTGTTGAACCTAGGAGGTGGAGGTTGCAATGAGCCAAGATTGCACCACTGCACTCTACACTGGACAACAGAGCAAGATTCCATCTCAAAACAAAACAGCAACAATAACAACAAAAAAACAATTTACTATGATTTAGTTTCATTCTATTGTTGTTATGAATGAACAACATATTTTTCTCCCAAATTTGTATGTTGAAATCCTAATCCCCAATGTGATAGTATTAGAAGGTATGGTCTTTGGGAGCTATATCACCATTTGTGATGGTGAAGCCCTCACAAATGCAATTAAATACCTCATGAAAAAAATCCCAGATTGCCTTTTAGCCCTGTTTCTACCACATAAGAGTTTAAGAAGTCAGCAGACTACAACCTGGCAGGAGGCCCTTGCCAGAACCTGACCATGCTCTTACCCTAATCTCAGACTCACAGCCTCCAGCACTGTGAGAAATAAATTTCAATTGTTTATAACCCTTCCAGTATATGGCACTTTGTTACAGCAGTTCAGACTAAGGCAGCCGTCATTATTATTTAACTCAGTAAAACATTTTTCCTGAAAGATGCATGTCTTTATTTTTCCACTTACTTAATTTTTTAACTTTTACTCCAAAGCATTTGCTTTGAGTAAGATAAAAAAGTTACATATATCACTAAAATATGAAAATAAATTATTTCACAATGATATACTAAATGTCTGTGCTTTCAAAAGTGTTATCCTACAAATGAACTCTGTCACAATCCTATTTAAAATGAGAGTGGAATAAACTATCATACAAGTTACACTAATTAGGTAATAATTTCTGTAATGTCAGTATCCTAAAAAAGATAAAGGTATTTTATTTTGGCTAAGCATTACCCCATTCATCTTGTATGATGTAGGTAGGAGAGGCTAACTCACTGTTCATGTTTATCATGTATACGGTACCTAGAGAAAAACAAACACAGCTTTCCTTCCCAGATAATACAATTCTATTAAAGAATTTAATGCTCAGGCAGCAATTAAAGAGAAATGACTGTGGGAATATTCACATTCTTATAAACAATTTCCATGTTCACTAGGAGGGGCCTTCTCCTTGTAATCCTGATATCAGGAGCCTCACAGGACTCATTTGTACCACTCATAACTGTGGGTTCTGTGGGGTTTTTTTTAGCTCATGCTTTACAAACAAATGAGCATTTTCATTTGTTCCTAATGACTTTGGTTTATACAAAGAGATCTTAAACTGTCCCCAGAGCAATCATTTTGCTGACATTTTATTAGAACATCTTTACAAATTTAGCAACAAAAGGGGGGTTCATTAACAGTGGAAGTCATTGGGAACTGAAGGCCCTTGGCATATCTGGTGCTTACCAATCTTGTTTCATTTATAGGCATGAGTAAAAATGATCTTGTGAACTTTATATTGATTCTTCATCTGCTACATGGATAAAAACATGAGGAGTTGATGGAGTGAGAAGATGTGCTATTTATTTTCTCCTAAGGAGCCATAGAAACCTATGCAATTGTATTTCCTAGCATCTGCTAATAGAGCCATATCTTCCCTGATATTTGGGGATTTGTAACTGAGACTGAGGACTATTTTTCAAGGGACCATCAACATGCTTTAAGTTATATATGTAAACATGTGTATTTTGTTTTCATAGTAATAGAATTTCATCAAATTTGATATATCCGCTATGTGACGGAAAATCGTTAAGAAGACTGAAACTTGACCAGCAGTGTTTTGCAAAGCACCTCCAAAGTATGCAGCCTTTCCCTTCATTTGAAGCTACAGATACAAATATAGAACCTGCCTTTATTCTAGGCAGCTTTGCCTTCAAAGACCTCCTTTGCCCAGTATTTGCGTTAGATTCCTTCAGGGTGGTCTGTCTGTTATTTTATCCATTTGTATTAGATTCCTTCTGGAAGGTCTGTCTGTCATTTCATCCAACATTTTATTGCTGGGTGTCCTTTCAGACTCTCTTCTTCTTGCTCTGTATATGACCAGCTTGCCATACAGCAGCTCCTTAAATATACTGCTACTTTATGTCCTTTTAACTCACCCAGAGGCTGTGTTTTAACAAGTATCACTTCAGTGCTGCTGAACAGAATGAATACTTATTGTTGGAAATTCAGTCTTTCCAACATCAAACGTTTATCAAAGATGACTGATTAAACCATGGATTTTTAAAAAGTAACTAAAAATAATTACAGGTAACATCTGTGTCCAGTTCAACTCTCAGAAGATTATATGTTGGATGCATTGGTATTACTCTGCAGTTCACTGGTTAGGCCCAGAGCATGGCAATCATACCCTCGTGATGGGTATACAATTTTTGGAGCAATGTCAGCAAGATGATATAGCAGGAAGCACTGAATTCTTCTTTCCCTGCAAACACAATGATTCAGCAACAATTTACGGGCAAATTCCCTTTGTGAGAAATCCAGAAACTAATTGAAATGTTCCTACATCAATAGTGAGTGCAAGATCACTCATCAAAGGTAGTGGAGAGATTTAGGACACACACTTTTCAGAATCTCTACTCCCTGGCACATAGTCAAATGGTCAGGAAGAGAATTCCTCCTCCCAGCTTCTCCTAGGGGAGAAAAGAGGTAGGTTCAGGCATCCAGTATCTTACTATTTGCAATCGTATCGCCTAAAAACTGGCTCCTGTCTTGCTTACTTTGGAACTGTGAAAAGTTTAGTACAGTCTAGCCATCTGAGGAAAGTGGAGATGGTGGCTTGAGTTAGAGATGCCATAATTTCTTCCAGCACAGAGTGATAGGATTAAACAAAAATTCCAATTATTGATAGCCTCTTAGAGAGGAAAAAATTTGATCTATGCCTCCAGTGCTTTAATGTTTTTGGTACTGCACAAAGAATGAGCATTTGCTTTACTAGGCATGGAGCTGTGACAGAACTGACATAGTCTAGCCACCTGGAGGAGGACCGAGATAGGAGTTTGGGCTGGTAAATGTCATAAATCTTCTCTACTGCCATCACAGATCAAATAGAGGGAAAATCCCAGCTCTTGGCTTCCCACTGGGGAGGGAAAGAGTTGATCTGTGCATCCAGTGCTCAGACTTCTCTGAGGCACCTCAAAGAATTAACATCTGACTTCTCAGTCTTGGCATTCTGATGGGTCTGGTGCAAGCTAGCCACTTAGGGGAGATCAGAACAGTGGCCTGGACTGTTAAAACACTGCAGCTTTTCCCCAGCTCAGCACAGAGCAAGCAGATAAAAACCACAGCTGCGTGCTTCTCCCTGGGAATAAAGACAGTTAGTAGAGGTTCCCAGAATCTCTAGCCAGGCTATCAGGTGTGTATCTTCTTCTGTACAAGGCCAGTTTGTGAATTTGGAGAAGTAATTGATTAATGTGCACATATTAACCAATAGTCAAGAAAAAATAAGAAACTAGGAATGATGTCCCAAAGAAAAGAGCAAGATAAATCTTCAAAAATTGACCATAATGAAGCATATGATTTATCAGACAGATAATTCAAAATAATTGTCATAAAGACGGTCACTGAAGTCAAGAGTACAATGCATTTAAAATAATTTAAACAAGAAGATAGAAAACATTTAAAAGTATGAAACAGATAATGAAGCTGAAGAACACACTAACTGAAAAATTTCCTATTAACAGAAGGGTTAAACAGCAGATCAGATACCTAAAGATGGATCAATCAGTGACTTTAAAGACAAGTATTTAAAGATTTACTTAGAAAAGAAACAATGCAAAATAATGAAAAGAAGCGAATATAGCTTAAGGGAGTTTTGGTACACCAGGAAGTGGACCAATATACACATCATGGAAGTCCAAGAAGCAGAAGATAAAGTGAAAGGACTAGACAGCTTTTTCAAAGATAAAATGGCTGAAAACGTCACAAATCTAGAGAAGGAAATGGACATTCAGAAGCAAAAAGCCCAAGCACACCAATAAAGTGACCTTAAGGAAATGTACATCAAGACACATTATAATCAAACTGGCAAAAGTAAAAAAGATAATTTTGAAAGCAGCAAAAATGAGTTGGCACATGCTAAGGAACCCTTATAGAACTATCAAAATATTTTTCAGCAGAAATCTTGCAAGCTAGAAGAAAGTGGACTGATATATTCAAAATGCTGAAAGGAAAAAGAAAACTGCTAACCCAGAATACTATACAAGCAATAATGTCATTTAAAAACGTAAGAGAAATAATGACTTTCCTAGGCAAACAAAAGCTGAGTGAGGTCGTCATCGGCAGACTTGCCTTGAAAGTAATGCTAAAGGAAAATTTTCAGGTTGAAACGAAAGGATGCTAAACAGCAACAAAATGGCACAAGAAAATATGAAACATATAGATAAATACAAATACTTTATTACTATAATGGTGGTGGGTAAATAACTTTTAATTTTAATATACAGTTTAAATGACAAAAGTATTACAAATGAATATAACTAGAAATATATTACAAGGTACTCAATATGAATAATAAAAATTGTGAAAACAATAACAAAATCTGAGAGCAAAAGTCAAATTGTGGAGTTTTTGTGTGTATTTAAGCTTAAGTTGTTATCAGCTGAAAATAGGCTGTTATAATATATGTGTACATCAAGGTAAGCACACTAATAAAGCCATAGAAGTTATAAAAGAGAGAAGGAAAGACAAATAACAGCATATCAACATAAAAATTAAAAAAAGGAAGACAGTAAGAGAGGAAAAGACAGGAAAAAACCTACAAGACCAACAGAAAACAATTTTGTTAAAATGGCAAAAACAAATTCTTCCCTATCAATATTACTTTAGATATAAATGGATTAAACTTCCCAATCAAAAAACAGTGGCTGAATGTATTAACAAAACAAGACCTAACTGTATAGTGTCTATAAAAGTCTCTTTTTAGTTTTAAGGACACGTATAGGCTGAGAGTAAAGGGATGGAAAAATACATTCTGTGCAAATGGAAAACCAAAAAAGAGCAGCTATAGCAGACAAAACAGACTGTAAGTCAAAAACCATTAGAAGAACTATGTTATAATAAAAATGTCAAACCACTGTAAAGATATAACAAATTATAAACATACATACATTCAACATCAGAGCACCTAACTATATAAAGCCAATATTGACAGAACTGAAGGGAGAAATAAAAAGCAATAAAAATAGTGGAGATGCCAGTGTTCAACTTTTAATAATAAATAAAGCATCCAGACAGAAGATCAATAAGACAGGACTTACAACACTATAAACCAAATAGACTTAACAGACATGCACAGAATATCCTATCCTATGACAACAGAATATACATTCTTCTTAAGCACACATAGAACTTACTCCAAGTTAGATCACGTTAGGTCATAAAACAAGTCTTAACAAATTTAAGAAGATTGTAATTATACCACATACTTTTACTAAACGAAGTGAAACTAGAAATCAATAGCAAAAAGAAAATGGGAAAATTTACAAATAGGTGTATTAAGCAATACACTCTTAAACAATAATTGAGTCAAGAAGAAATCCAAAAAGAAAGTAAAGAGTACATCAAGACAAAAAAAAAATGAATGATACCTCGTACTGAAACTTATGGGATACAGTAAAAGCAGTATTAAAAGGGAAGTTTATTGTAATAAATACATATATATATAATAACCTGAACCTACCTTTACATCTCAAGGAGATAGAAAAAGAACAAATTATCCACATAGTTAGCAAAAGGGAGAAAATAACAAAGAATAGAAATAAAACAGAAAACAGAAAAACAATAGAAAAAATCAGACAAAATTGATAAATCTTAAACTAGGCTAGTTAATAAAAAAGACAGAAGACTCAAATAAATAAAAAGAGAAATTAAGGACTAGATATCACAACTAATGCCACAGACATAAAAAGAATTAAAAGAAACTACTATAAACAATTATATGACAACAAATGAAATAACAGAAAAATGGACACACTCCTACAAAATGTAGCCTATTGGTATACTAACCAGTGAAGAATTAGCAAGTCTGTACAGATCTATAACTGAGATGGAAATTGATTTAGTACTCAAAAACCTTTAACAAAGAAAAACCTGGGACTAGATGAATTCACTGAAAGGTGAACTCTACCAAACATTTAAAGAATCCTCCAATCCTTTTGAATTTTCAAAAAAATTGAAGAAGAACACTTCCAAACTTATTTTACCAGCATCACCCTGGTACCAAAGCCAGGCAAAGACATCACAAGGAATGAAAACTACAGGTAAATGTCCATAATGAAAGTAGATGCAGAAATCCTCAACAGAACACTAGCAGCCTGAAACTAACAGTACATTAAAGGATAATACACCATGACCAGCTGGTATTTATCTCTGAGATGCAAGGATACTTCTCCATACAAAAATCAATTAATGTTATATACCACATTATTAGAATAAAGGATAATCACGTGATCATCTTAAATACAAAGCACTGACAAAATTTAATATCCTTTCATGATAAAAAAAAAAAAAAAAACTCAACAAATAAGGAATAAAAGGATAGTACCTCAGTGTAGTTAAGACCATACATGAAAAGCCTGCAATTAACATTATACTCAATGGTGAAAAGTTGAAAGCTTTTCCTCTACAGCCAAAAGCAAAATCAAGATACCTCCTCTAACCACTTTATTCAACAAAGCTCTGGAAACCTTAACCAGAGAAAATAGAGAAGAAACAGAAATAAAAGACATTCCAATTGAAAAGGGAGAAGTAAAATTGTCCCTGTTCGCACATGAATTGATCCTATGTGTTGAAATCCCTAAAGTCTCCACAAAAAAACTGTTAGAACTGATAAACAAATTCAGTATATTTGCAGGATATAAAATCAACACAGAAAAATCAGCGGTGTTTCTGTACACTAACAATAAACTCTCTGAAAAGTAACTCAGGAAAGCAATCCCATTTACAACAGCACCAAAAAGAATAAAATAGTCTGGGAATGGTGATGCATGCCTGTAATTTCAACACTTCAAGAGGCCAAAGTGGGAGGATCACTTGAGGCTAGGAGTTTGAGACCAACCTGGAAAACATAAAAAGACTCCATCTCTATGAAAAAAATAACATAATATAAAAATAAACTTTCCAAAGAATAAAATACTTAGAAATAAACTAAACTAAGGAAGTGAAAAGTTTGTGTACTAAGATCTATAAAACATTTTTGAAAGAAAATGACATTGGCCTTGGCAATGATTTCATGGATATGACTTCAAAAGTGTAGGTAACATAAAAATAAATTGTGGGATTGCATCAAACTGAAAAGCTTCTGCACAGCAAAGTGAACACTCAACAAGAGTAAAAAGTCAACCTACAGAATTGGAGAAAATATTTGCAAACCATATATTTGAAAAATGATTTATCTCCAAATTATGTAAGAGATTTCTTCAACTCAATAGCAAAACAATATTAATCCAGTTACAAAATGGATAAGGATTTGAAAAGACTTTTCTCCCCAGATGACATAGATTTGGCCAACAGGTATATGAAAAAAAGTCACTAATTACCAGGAAAATGAAAATCAAACCACAGTGAAATTCAGGATAGCTATTATCAAAAATCCAAACACAGCAAGTGTTGTCAAGGATGTTGTCAAGGTTGCCAAGGAGAAATCAATACCCTTCCATGCTACTGTGCAGCTGCTATGGTAAACAGCATGGAACTTTCTTAAAAAACTAAAAATAGAACTACAATATGATCCAGCATCCCATTTATGGATATTTATCTAAAAGAATTGAAATCAAGATATCAAAAGCATATCAGCATTCCCAGTTTGTTGCAGCATTATTCACATTAGCCATGATGTGGAAACAACCTAAATGTTCATCAATAGATTGATGGACAAAGAAAATGTAGTATACACATACAATGAAATACTATTCAGCCTTTAAGAAGAAGGACATTTTTCAATATTGACAATATCAATGAACCTGGAAGACATTATGCTCAGTGAAAGAGCCAGTCACAGAAAGACAGATACGATTCCATTTATATGAGATATATAAATAGTGAAGTTCATGAATTAAAGAGTGGAATGATGATTGCCAGGTACTGGAGACTTTTAGCATATGGCACCAGTATAGTATGTGGCACTCAAGTGCCTTCCAGGAAACATAGTTGTTCTATATTTATACATTTTTGTTCTATATTTATACATGACTTTTCTTCTGGAACATCGATATTGGGGATTGGTTCTATAGGCTATAAAAAAAACCTGACTTAAAGGGCTCTATCCCTATATTCTCTCTAGTATATTAATAGCTTATTAAATATATCTTAGAAAATAAATTGTTACTATGATATGCTTAATATTAAGGAATTGTACATTGATTGATGAGTTAGTGATTTCAGTAGATATTTTATTGTTTTTTTCTTGCAAGTTTTTATTCACTCTTTTGGCAAAAGTGGGGCAATAATGCAGTGTTGTGTGCTGTAGCCTATCATGTATGGAGGAAAAGGCCCGCTCTCTTTTATAGCTGTTGATTTAAGTTATTAAAGATGGAGGCATCTCTGTAATCTTAACCAGAATTGAGCATGTCCTCCAAAATGTGGTGCTAATGCCTTCCTTAGTGATTTCAGGTATCCCCTGTGTCAAGCTGGTTATAAACAGAGCAGAGAGAACATGTCACCAATAAATGAGAAGGCTTTTGTTGGTACTTTCTACAGGGGCTCCGGGGCTGAGATGGAAAACAAGAGAAAGATGTGAAGCTCTTTAATGGGTTATTCTATGTCTGCGTTCCTTTTGTTTCATTGAAAACAAATCAAACAAAATGCTTTCTAATGCCACAAAGAAAAAGGGCTTCAGTTAACAAAATTAAAGTAATTTTTCTTCAAATACTTTATTTGTTGAAAAAGACAGAATAAGTTTAGCCTTTTCTGGAAACCATGAATTTTGCATGATATTTTCTTAGAATTCTACACATCTGATATAGTGTCACAATATCCTGATTGTAGTCCTTCTTAGCTGCTTAACAAAATGAGATTCAGATCCTCTTACTGGTAGTTATTCATACACTTCTTCCTGTTTTCCAAATATTTCTTTAATCCTAGCAGTATTTTAATCATCAGCGTCCTAAATCTTTAGAAGGCATTGTTTGCTTTTGCTATCCAGAGAAAAGTTTGTAATTATTGGTCATGTTCAAATCATAAATGAGAAATTTGATAATAGATTAGTGAATGTTGAAAAAGGCAAAAACATATTTTGAAACTTTTTCTTAAAGTATTGGAGCATTCTTTTAAAGAAGCATATTAAAAAGTCAGTAAATACAGGTTACATACCAAAACTTAAGGAAAGAATATCTAGTAAGAAAAATCACTATGGAAAAGTAGACATGAAAATTTATAATTTATGAAGAGTCAATTCTTATTAAATACTAAGTTTCCCATTATAATACTGTATTTGGGGTGAAAGTCAAATTTTAGTATATTTTAAGTCCTTCTATAAACATAAGAAAAAATAACTTTCCACTTATGTTTTGATACCTGTTTATTACCTATACTTACAGTCTTCTAGGTCTCCAAAATTTGGAGGGTTGCATGAGATAATTACTTACAGAGAAAGTTATCTATGAATTTAAGAGAAAATGTTTCTGTTCTATCCAAATTAACTAGTCTTCTCAACCAGTACTTTCTTGTCATTCTTGGGTCTAACAGTTATGAGAGTGAAATCTTTGTATAATAAACATAGTAAAGTTGGTGAAAAGATAAAGTGCCTTATTTTCATGAGAATGTGAAGACTTTATGTTACTATTTTTGTGTAAGTATAAGAGTGGAAATAATAATTATGCCCAAAACTACCTTGGAACAAAATTTTATTTTATTCATTCAGTGAAAAATCTTTATAAAATATTATCACTATGTAGTATTCTGTTTCAGAATATTTTATTTTTAAGTTTGCATTATGTTTCAGAATACTACATTAGCAAAATAATCTTTTTAAAAACTGACTGTAGTAAAGCAACATCTGTCTTTATTATCAAAACTGTGAAGCTTTTAATTAATAGAAAACCATCATGGGTTGCTTCTTTAGAATACCACTAAATGTTAGAGACATCGTATACTGTACAGGAGTGTCGCTACTGGATGAGGATGTCTGGGAATTCATATGGATGAAATTCCATTCCACCACAGCAGTTTCTGAGAAGAAGATATTATTGGAAGCCTTAACTTGCAGTGATGACAGGAATTTATTAAATAGGTAAGTAAATTGATTTTCTAAATTTGTTTCTGTAATGAAAGTATTCTCTGTTAATGAAATTGCTCTAAAGTCGCTTTTATTTACTTGAATATATGTTAGTTGCTTTAAAATATATCTTCCTAAAGGTTAGGAAAACTGCCATGTTAATGACTAAAGCTACTTGATTTCATTGATTATATCTTTTTATGACTAATTATTTTATGTAATTGATACATGTGTAAGAAAAGATTTCATTATAAAAGAAAGTGTTTAGTATAAAGAATTTTAAAGAAGAATTTGCATCATTGAACCAGAATTGTGATTTATCCTTCCACAAGATTTTTTTAGAGTTCAATGTTTTTAATTAAAATACTATGAGTTTGGTCCTCTCTTTTCTATAAACAGAAATGTGTTTTATTTTTAAGTTTGCATTAAAGATTGCACTAGACTATTCTTTTGAAGAATATAACAAACTAGGGCCTATAATTTTAGTAAGATTATTAAAATGTTTATGTTATTAGACTAAAATTTTTTACAAAATTATGTCTTTATAGGCTTCTAAATCTGTCACTAAATTCTGAGGTGGTGCTGGATCAAGATGCAATTGATGTCATAATCCATGTAGCTCGAAATCCACATGGCCGAGATCTTGCCTGGAAGTTTTTCAGAGATAAATGGAAGATATTAAGTACCAGGTAGAAATAAGAATTCAATTATTCATACTTGAATGAGTAAATAAAAGCTGATATATGAGGAATAAAGGCCCAAGTTTTGTGTTAAAGCTAAGATCCATGCAATAGGATTTGATTTTAAAATATTCAACCAAGATGAATGTTGCCACTCCTGTGAAATTCAAAATTATTTTTAAAAGTCTGTAACTTTAATCATTTATTAAAACTGATAACCTTAATAAGTTATATGTGCAAACATTTGGAGTATAAAATGTTTAGCTGAGCAACTTCCCTGGAAATTCTATCAAACCGTCCAAAGTTGAAGAAAACTGTCATAAAACCCCTATATCTCAAATATGCCATAGAAATGATTTATAAATACAGTGGTATTATAACAAGGAAACTTTAATTACTTCTGAGGACCTGTTTAAATTTTCTTTAAATATAAATAACTTCAAATACCTGAATAATACCATGATGCAGAGAAGGATTATTAATCATTTGAATCATTGTATAATTCCAGTTGCGGTAAAATGTATTCCCAGGACATCTTGTTTCATGGTGAGAATTCTTTAGTCTCAATTTTAGAAAATATTTTATTATACATTTAAATGTATTATAATATATGGTAATTTATTACTCTGATAATCCCTGTGGCCTTTTAAAATTAAATTTATTATAGAGCATGTAAATGCTGCTTGTTATTCTCAGACTTAGATGTTCCCAGACAGTAAGCAGACCTACTGTTCTGTTCATGAAAAGCTAGTGTGTAAACTTTATTATTTTTAAGCACACTTTGATCAGTTGCCCTATTATAATGAGTCTAGCTAAAAAGGGTGTATTAGAGCTCCACCAAGATGGCCGAATAGGAACAGCCTCAGGTTTCTAGCACAAAAACGTGCACAAACCTGGGTGACCCTTTTAGCTGATGCCTGGAATGCCTGCAAGACAGAGCAGCCCATTCCCCTGCAAAAGAGTGGGCTGAAGGCAGGGAGCAAGGTGATCTGGCTCAGGGTCCTACCCCCACAAAGACCATCAATCTGAAACGCACTGGCTTGAGAGTTTCACAGCCAGCACAGCAGTTTGAGCTCAACCCTGGACAGTCAAGTTCCATGGGAGGGGAAGTGTGGCTGCCATTACTGAGGCAGCCTGCCATTACTGAGGCAGATGTAACCTTAACTGTGTAAACGAAACTGCGAGGACATTTACTCAGTAGCTGGACAGAGCCCGCAGCATCTCAGCAACACCTCTGCAGGCAGGCTGTAACTAGACTCCCACCTTGCTGGGTAGGGGATCTCTGAAAAAAGGCAGCAACATGTCACGGACTTATAAATAAAGCCCCACTTTCCCAGGACAGAGCACCTGGGGAAAGAGGCAGTTGTGAGTTCCACTGCAGCAGACTTAAACGTCCCTGCCCAGCAGCTTTGAATGGAACAATGAAGCTCTCAGCACAGCACTTGAGCTCTGATAAGGGACAGACTGCCTCCTCATGTGGCTCCCTGACCTCTGTATAGACAAAGAGGCACCTCATAAAGGAGAGCTCTGGCTGACATCTGGTGGGTACCCTTCTGGGACAAAGATACCAAAGGAAGGAACAGGCAGCAATCCTTACTGCTCTGTAGCACCTGAAGGTAATTCCCAGGCAAGCAGGATCTGGAGTGGATCTCCAGCATTGCTCCAGCAGAGGAGCCTGACTGTTAGAAGGAAAACTAAAAAGCAGAAAGAAATAGCTTCGACATCAACAGAAAGGACATCCACTCAGAGACCCCATCTGAAAGTCACCAACTTCAAAGATAAAAAAGTATATAAATCCAGGAAGATGGGAAGAAATAGCGCAAAAAAGAATGAAATCACCAAAAACCAGAATACTTCTCCTCCTCCAAGGGATCAAAACTCCTCACCAGCAAAGGAACAAAACTGGATGGAAAATGAGTTTGACAAATTGACAGAAGCAAGCTTCAGAAGGGGAGTAATAAAAAGCTTCTCTGAGCTAAAGGAACATGTTCTTACCCACTGCAAAGAAGCTAATCACCTCAAAAAAAGTTAGATGGAATTCTAACTAGAATAACTAGCTTAGAGAAGAATATAAATTACTTGATGGAGCTGTAAAACAGCATGAGAACTTCACAAAGCATACACATGTTTAAATAGCCAAATCAATCAAGGAGAGATATTTAAGACCAACTCAATAAAATAAAATGAGAAAGCAAGATTAGAGAAAAAAGAGTAAAAAGAAATGAACAAAGCCTCCAAGAAGTATGGGATTATGTGAAAAGACCTAATCTATGTTTGATAGGTGTACCTGAATGTGATGGGGAGAATAAATCCAAGCTGGAAAACACTCTTCAGGGTATTATCTAGGAGAACTTCACCAACCTAGCAAGGCACGCCAACACTTAAATCCAGGAAATACAGAGAACACCACAGAGATATTCTTCAAGAAGAGCAATCCCAAGGCACATAATTGTCAGATTCACTGGGGTTGAAATGAAGGAAAAAATGCTAAGGGCAGCCAGAGAGAAAGGTCAAGTTACCCACAAAGGAAACCCCATCAGACTCACAGCAGATCTCTTGGCAGAAACCCCAATAGGCCAGAATAGAGTGGGGGCCATTATTGAACATCCTTAAAGAAAAAAACTTCAAACCCAGAATTTCATATCCAGCCAAACTAAGCTTCATAAGTAAAGGACAATTAAAATCCTTTATGGACAAGCAATTGGTGAGAAATTTCATCACCACCAGGCCTGCCTTACAAGAGCTCCTGAAGGAAGCATGAAACATGGAAAGGAACAACCAGTATCAGCCACTCCAAAAATGTACCAAATAGTAAAGACCATTGACACAATGTAGAAACTGTGTCAACTAATGGGCAAAACAACCAGCTAATATCAAAATGGCAGGATCAAATTCACATATAATATTAACCTTAACTATAAATAGGATAAATGCTGCAATCAAAAGACACAGACTGGCAAACTGGATAGAAAGTCAAGACCTATTGGTGTGCTATACTCAGGAGACCCATCTCACATGCACAGATACACATAGACTCAAAATAAAGGGATGGAGGAAGATTTACCAAGCAAATGGAGAGCATAAAAAAGCAGATGTTGCAATCCTAGTCTCTCATAAAATGGACTTTAAATCAACAAATAACAAAAGAGACAAAGAAGGGCATTATATAATGCTAAAAGGATCAATGCAACAAGAAGAGCTAACTATTTTAAATATATATGCACACAATACAGGAGTACCCAGATACATAAAGCAAGTTCTTAAGGACATACAAAGATACTTAGACTCCCACACAATAATAGTGGGAGACTTTAACACTCCACTGCCAATACTAGACAGATCAACAAGAAAGAAAATTAACAAGGATATCTAGGACTTGAACTCAGATCTGGACCAAGCAGACCTAATAAACATCTATAGGACCCTCCCACCCCAAATGCACAGAATATACATTCTTCTCAGCACCACATTGTACTTACTCTGAAATTGACCACATAATTGGAAGTAAATCACTTCTCAGCAAATGCAGAACAGCAGAAATCATAACAACCAGTCTCTTAGACCACAGCGCAAGCAAATTAGAACTCAGGATTAAGAAAGTTACTCAAAACCATACAACTACATGGAAACTAAACAACCTGCTCCTGAATGACTACTGGATAAATAATGAAATGAAGGCAGAAATAAAGATGGTCTTTGAAACCAATGAGAATGAAGATACAACGTTCCAGAATCTCTGGGACACATTTAAGGCAGAGTCTAGAGGGAAATTTAGAGCACTAAATGCGCATATGGGAAATAAGAAAATATCTAACATCAACACCCTATCATCAAAATTTAAAGAGCTAGAGGAACAAGATCAAACAAATTCTAAAGCTAGCAGAAGACAAGAAATAACTAAAATCAGAGCAGAACTGAAGGAGATAGAGACATGAAAAACCCTTCAAAAAATCAATAAATCCAGGAGCTAGTTTTTTGAAAATGTCAACAAAATAAATAGACCACTAGCCAGAGTAATAAAAAAGAAAAAACAGAAGAATCAAATAGATGCAATTAAAAATGATAAAGGAGATATCACCACTGATTCCACAGAAATACAAACTACTATCAGAGATTATTACAAACAACTCTAGGCACGTAAACCAGTAAATCTAGAGGAAATGGATAAATTCCTGGACACTCACACCATCCCAAGACTAAACATGGAAGCAGTTGAATCACTGAATAGGCCAATAACAAGGTCTGAAGTAGAGGCAGCAATTCATAGCCTACCAACGAAAAAAAGTCCAGGTCCAGACAGATTCACAACTGAATTCCACCAGACATACAAAGAGGAGCTGGTACCATTCCTTCTGAAATTATTCCAAATAATACAAAAAGAGGGAATCCTCCCTAACTCATTTTATGAGAACAACATCATCCAGATACCAAAACCTGGCAGAGATATAACTAAAAAAGAAAATTTCAGGCCAATATCCATGATGAACATAGATGCAAAAGTCTTCAATAAAATACTGGAAAACTGAATGCAACAGCACATCAAAAAGCTTGTCCATCACAATCAAGTAGGCATCATCCTGGGGATGCAAGGCTGGTTCAACATTCGCAAATACATGAATGTAATCCATCACATATATATACTGAGCCAAAGACAAAAACCACATGATTATCTCAATAAATGCAGAGAAAGCCATCACAATATTCAAAAGCCCTTTATGATAAAAACTCTAATAAGTTTGGTATTGATGGAATGTATCTCAAAATAATTAAAATATTTATGACAAACCCATAGGCAATATCATAATGAATAGGCAAAAAATGTAAGCATTCTCTTTTAAAACTGGCACTAGACAGGGGTGCCCTCTCTCACCATTCCTATTCAACAATCAGGCAAGAAAAAGAAATGAAGTGTATTCAGTTAGGAAAAGAGGAAGTCAAATTGTCTCTGTTTGCAGATGACATAATCATATATTTAGAATATCCCATCATCTCAGCCCAAAATCTCCTTAAGATGATAAGCAACTTCATTAAAGCCTCAGGATACAAAACTAATGCACAAAAATCTCAAGCATTCCTATACACCAATAACAAACAAACAGAGAGCCAAATCATGAGCGAACTCCCATTCACAATTGCTGCAAAGAGAATAAAATACCTAGGAATACAACTAACAATGGAGATGAAGGACCTCTCAAGGAGAACTACAAACCACTGCTAAAGGAAATAAGAGAGGACACAAACAAATGGAAAAATATTCCCTGCTCATGGTTAGGAAGAATCAATATCACTAAAATGGCCATACTGCCCAAAGTAATTTATAGATTCAATGCTATTGGCATCAAACTACCATTGACCTTCTTCACAGAAGTGGAAAAAACCATCTTAAACTTCATATGGAACAAAAAAGAGCCCACATAGCCAAGACAATCCTAAGCAAAAAGAGCAAAGCTGGAGGCATCATGCTACCTGACTTCAAACTATACTACAAGGCTGCAGTAATCAAAACAGCATGGTACTGGTACCAAAACAGAGATATAGACCAATGGAACAGAACAGAGGCCTTGGAAGTAATGCCACACATCTACAGCCATCTGATCTTTGACAAACTGGACAAAAACAAACAATGGGGAAAAGATTCCCTGTTTAAAAAATGGTGTTGGGAAAACTGGCTAGCCATGTGCAGAAAACTGAAACTGGACTCCTTCCTTACACCTTATACAAAAATTAACTCCAGATGGATTAAAGATTTAAATATAAGAACACCATAAAAACCCTAGAAGAAAACCTAGGCAATACCATACAGGACATAGTCATAGGCAAGGACTTCATGTCTAAAACACCAAAAGCAGTGGCAACAAAAGCCAAAATAGACAAATGGGATCCTATTAAACTCAAGAGCTCCAGCACAGCAAAAGAAACAATCAACAGAGTGAACTGGCAAACAACAGAATGGGAAAAATTTTTTGCAAGCTACCCATCTGACAAAGGGCTAATATCCAGAATCTACAAAGAACTAAAACAAATATACAAGAAAAAAACAACTCCATCAAAAAGTGGGCAAAAGTTATGGCACATTTCAAAAGAAGACATTTATTTGGCCAACAAACATATGAAAAAATGCTCATCATTACTGGTCGTTAGAGAAATGTAAATCAAAACCACATTGAGATACCATCTCATGCCAGTTAGAATGATGATCATTAAAAAAATCTGGAGAGGATGGGGAAGAATAACACTGGGAGAAATGCCTGATGTAGATGCGGGGGGTGGGGCAGGAAAGGGAATGGAGACAGCAGACCACCATGGCATGTATGTACCTATGTAACAATCCTGCAGGATGCAGGATGTACACATGTACCCCAGAGCCCAAAATATAATAAAAAAAAAAATCTGGAGACAACAGGTGCTGGAAAGTATGTGGAGAAATAGAAACACTTTTATACTGTTGGTAGGAATGTAAATTAACTCAACCATTGTGGAAGACAGTGTGATGATTCCTCAAGGATCTAGAAATAAAAATACCATTTGATCCAGCAATCCCATGACTGGGTATATAACCAAAGGATTATAAATTGATCTATTATAAAGACACATGCACATATATGTTCACTGTGGCACTGTTTACAATAGCAAAGACTTGGAACCAACCCAAATGCCAATCAAAGATAGACTGGATAAAGAAAATGTAGCACATATACACCATGGAATAGTATGCACCTATAAAAAATGATGAGTTCATGTCCTTTGTTGGAACATGGATGACTCTGGAAACCATGATTCTCAGCAAACTGACACAAGAACAGAATACCAAACACCACATGTTCTCACTCATAAGTGGGTGTTGAACAATAAGACCACATGGACACAGGGAGGGGAACATCACACACTGGGGTCTATTGGGGGGTGGGGTGCTATTGGAGGGATAGTAAAGGGTGGGGTGATTTGGGAGGGATAACATTAGGAGAAATACCTAATGTAGGTGATGGGGGGATGGAGGCAGGAAACCACCATGTTGTGTGTATACCAATGTAATAATCCTGCAAGATCTGCACATGTACCCCAGAAGTTAAAGTAAAATAAAAATTAATTTTAAAAAAAGGAATGGATGTATTATATTAAAATACTCCATCCATAGAAATTTCATTGTCAGAAAATACTGTTATTTCTATAAGACACATTGACTTTTTAAATATTTCCAGCTCAGATCTTTTAATAGTTGGATGATTAAACCTTGCTTTGCTTTTGTGCATATAATAGAATGGTCAGACACTTAAGATAAAATTAATATATACAAATATTTCACTTAAAAGAATATAAAACATCTATCAATGTGTAGTTTCTTTAGGGAGTGGTTTTGTAAATCAGAGTTCAGTGCAATGCAATTATAGGGATATATAGTTTATTGCCTACCAAAATATATTTAGTTACTGATATGCCTATTTTGTCTCACTGAATTCATGATGTCCATCTTATCTAAAACTATGATGGTGTTTACACTGACAAATAGGAGCATAATCTTCATGGTCTCCTGCTCCTCTGTCAGTCTTTGAATGTTGGAGTTCATGGAGCTCTGTTGAAGGCACTCTTCTTCCCACTCTGCAAGTTCTTCCTGATTTTAGTTGCCTTCTACTCTCATGGTTTCAATTACTCCCAAATCTGTATCTCTAATTCAGACATTTTATGTAAGTTTGTCCCTGTGATAGGTAATTGCCCATCGAAGTTGCGTTTATGACCTTGCTTGCAAGGCCAAATCCACGATTTTTCTCTCGTCCTCCTTTTCTCAGTAACTCTTACAGCTGTCCACCAATTGCTCAAGCGCAACACTTGGAAGTCTACATAGACTTCCTTTTTTCTTTTGCCATGTATAACAATTAGACTCTAGGCCGTGTCAATTTAACAGTTCCTAAAGTTTGCTGAATTCTTCCTCTCTTTTCCTGCTACCACTTCCCTATTGTAGGTTCTTGTCTCTTTGCAGTACTCTTACAATAATAGCCTTCTGTCTCACTGCCTCTATAGTTATACAAACACACTTCAGCCTCTTCCCTTTATCCCAAGAATCATTCTGAAAATCAAATGTGATATTTCCCTGCTGTAAAAATTTCTGTGAGATTTATAATCTAAGCCCCTTAATATATCCTCTGCATATTTTCTCAGCCTCTTGTTCTTCAATCTCCAGCCTCAAATGTATCAAAGTATGTACTTTTTTTTTTTTTTTTTTTTTTTGAGACAGGGTCTCACTCTGTCACCCAGGCTGGAGTGCAGTGGAACGATCACAACTCTGCAGCCTTGACTGCCTGAGCTCAGGTGATCCTTCCACTTCAGTCTCCTAAGTAGCTGAGACTACAAACACGCCACCATGCCCAGCTAAATTTTCCTACTTTTGGTAGAGACAAGGTTTCACCATGTTGCCCAGGCTGGTCTCGAACTCCTGGACTAAAGCAATCCACCTGCCTCAGCTTCCCAAAAGCGCTGGGATCACGGGCATAAGCCACCGCCTTGGCCTGTATGCACTGTTAATATGCAATTGCTTGTAGTTGTCTGCACAAACCATGTCTTTTCACGTCTCTTTGTCTTTGTTTATGTTGGTATTCTACCTAAAATTACTTTCTTCCCTGTTGCTCAGAGCTACTCCATGCTTAATCTAGATACTATTATCTCCCAGAAGCCATTCCCAAGACCCCACAGCTAAAGAGACCCTCTCTGAGAACTGAGTATAATTTTATCACCATCACATTTAGCCACAATGTGTGGAAATTATCTGATTACATGTCTAGCTCTTCAGCTAGATAATATAATACCTTCAAGAAGAGACTGTGTCTTATTATTATCTTCACAGGACTACATAAGTAAAAACAACTAACATTTCTTTAGAAAAAGAATTGTTATTTGTCTGGATAATTGGACACTTTTATGACACATACTGATTGAGAATGATCACTTATATTATTATTGAATGCCTATTTGTTTGCTTTTACTTAGCTAACTTTTTTTCCATGGAATAGTTCAATGTTAGAATCACAACAAATCTCAGTGGTCATTTAGTTCAGCCTTCTCATTTTATAGATGAGGAAACTAAATTCTACAGAAGCTAAATTAAATTTTAAATTATATACTTAAGATCCCATAAGCTAGGGAAGCATTAGAAAACGTCTTATAACAGTGCATAGATCCCTGTCTTTAAACACCCAGAGCCTTATTTTTATTATACTGACCTTAGTTCTAAAAGTATGATAACCTGTAATAGGTATCGTTAGCATAGTAGGGACAAATCAGTAAAATGAGAATTATTTTCAACTCACTGACACAAGCTGTTCCTTGTCTTGAGTCAAAAGTCAAGTAATTGTGTTGGTGGAATAAAGATTAGGCAATCCAAATGAAAAAGTAGATGTTTTACTTTAATGTACATATGAAAAAGCTAATATTTTGGAGAACATTTTTGAGAATGCATTTTGCCTCAGTTTCTAAGAATGAAATATGACAATGCCAGTGTCAATTATGACTAACCATACCAAAAGATGTGACAGTGCCCAAGATGATCCTGCAGTTCCTTTTGCATTGGTTGGAATCATTTTCCCTTCCAGTGAGCTAAGTTGCTTTGTAAATGAAAGTTTTAAAATAGTTTATTCTCAGGCCTGGCTTGGAAATATACTGTTAATCCCTAATCCAGTTATAGAGGGCCCCTTTGAAAAAATGTGCTACAGCTCCGACTTCTCTGAAACAATGGGAACCATATCAGGTGGGGTCTGATGATATCCCATAGCCATAACTCTTTGTCCCTCCCTGACTCCCTAGAGAAGTGGGCTTGGGTGCTCAGAGATTTGGCAGTCTCTGATAACATTGATCAAATGGAACTTGAGAAGAGCTCTAAAAAGTCTTTATGGTAATATTTTTTAATTACTACCTGCATTGAAATAAACTCTTATTTTCTTTTGAGGTATGGAGAAGCATTGTTTATGAATTCCAAACTTATCAGTGGAGTCACAGAATTTCTTAATACTGAAGGTGAACTCAAAGAGGTAAATATTTTAAGATGAGGTCTAATTATTTTCTTTTATAAACATTTGAAATTGTCCATTTACTTCAGTCATTTCTGTGCAACAGATTCACATCCATTCCTTTTACTTACACACGCACAACACACACACACACACACACACACGTTAAAGACGACTCAATTCATGATTTGCAAGGGATATTTTTAACATGTCTAATATTGAAGGCCTGCAAGAAATATTTGAATGTAATGATTTTCAATCCTGGAGACCCACAATCTGCTTTAGAGATCATTGATCCAATCAGCTATTCCTCAAATGATTCTATTAACCCACTGTAAGATTCACTAAATAACAAAACCATCCTGTCAATGACTCAGTATTTGTATAAAGATCTAAGGTTGGTGTTGAGATACAGACTATATGTCTCACTGCTTTGTGGTCAGTCCTAAACAGACAGTGGACATACTATACATAATAATATTGGTTTGTGCTATGTAGCCTCTTAACTGAAACAACTTCTTATGCATAGAAAGAAGCATATCTGCTAATACATATTGAGATTAATAAATTGTTTTAAAAATGCTTGGTAAAATCACAAATGAATTTCATTAATGAAAATAAACCCAATTTTTAACGACTGGTGTTCAGGTTATGGCAGTCCCTCACGTTTCCTTACTATGTTCTTTCTCGCTTATTACTATGGAAATTTAAGCCAGCTAGTTTTGTTTGATTGTTTGTTTTGCCATTAAGTCATGTCACTAATATAGAGAGATTAGAAATGGGGAGCAGTAAGGAGGTAGGCAAAAAGAAACAAAATATAGACTCTTTTAATTGATTACAATGAATTTTGCTTCAAACATTGCCTTTTCTTGTGCTCCTGTTCTCTATTGTAAAATATAGCTGATACGTGGCATTGAGAATGATGGTTTTCTCAGTTTTCGCTGACAGAATGCCTAATGCTGTGCCCCGCAGCTAATCACACTAAGCAGCATTCCCTAGAATCATCAACACTGGCATCATCCTTAATATCTTCTAATGTTGTCCAGTTTCCTATGATTATCCCGCGTGCACCAACTTGGATTCTTTCACACCATGAGCTGAGCTAAGCTAAGTCTCTGATTGTAATGATTTGAAATTCAGTCTTTATCCCTGCTATGTGTGTTCCCAACCCTGAAGGATTAAATTTGAAAGCCCCAGAACATTTTTTACTGTTTTTTAAATAAAGGAAGCTAAATGGAAAGGACTGTTTTCATATCCATAAAGAAACAGAAAGAAAAAACAATCAAATTAATGATTGCTTCCAATTTTCTCTGTATTTAAATGAAGCACTTTTAATTTCATGATTTTACGTTCAATAATCTGGGAATGAAAGACTCATTTAGTCACAACCTGTGCAGCCACTGAAGTGCGCACGAAGCGAAATCTCTCCCTCCCCTCTTCTCTCCCGTTTGCTCCCTTTGTTCTTTGTGCTTCTCTCCTTCTCTTTTATCTCCTCTCCTCCCTACCTCTCTCTCATCCCTTCTCCAATTTTTCTGCTTCTTTCTTTCCTCTAACTCTGTCTGCCTTTCATATTTTTCTGGACTCGAAAATACCCAGGCCCTGAAAAGAAAATACTTCAGACATTTTATTGATTTTATCACATACTAACCGTTTTGTCTTACATATTTCACTGGTTTATTTAATTTTCGCACCTTATTTAATTGCCATTTTAGATGTTTCAAAGTGTCCCTATAATGAAGGGTATAATTTCAAAATTGAAACTAAATTATGGTTTTTGTTTCATTACCTACAAAGCAGCTAATGTCACAATGCAGTCTCAGTGCCACGAGGAATGAATCTGTTCACTATGGAGTTATTTACTCTGGCTTTGCAGTTCAGCAGGTGCTGCCTGAGGCTCTTTAATACTTTCATCATCTATAAGATTGAGGAACACTATTGTCAGGTGGGGTGGGGATTTTGTTTTTTATGATGATAACCCCCCTTTCTTAAATAGAAGAGGCTGAGAGAATTTCAGTCACATTCTACCTTAACCCATAAACCTCATAAGCAGAAAGCCCAAGGTGCTGCCTTTGGATATGGCATATTCTTATTTCTAAGAGTTTATAGATCAAAAGGGAATCAGCATCTTTATGAATTCTGAAAACTCATTCCAGATTTTAATGATCCTCCTCAGCTTTAAATACATTCAGTAGAGACGCTTACGTTGGTCCATGGTTTCCTCCCCAAAACAGCATTCTAGTACCTGAAACTGGAATTTCCTTTTAATTACATGGCTCTAGCAATTTGAACAATATTCCTCCATGAGGCAATCTATCATTTATTTCATTTTAAGTTAATGGAGACAATCTTCTTGAACCTCAGATGCCCTTGCCATTTTTCCACACTAATGACCATTAACCAATCCTTTCATATGCCCATTTTTCCGCCTTTTTAAACTTAACATACAACACTGTTGTGGAGGAACATACAGCCTATGCATCAAAGATGCTATGTTTACAGTTTTAATATTGAAGGTATAAAGTTTATAATAGGGCAGTACTTAATTCTATTCATTTATATAGTTACTAAGAGTGTACTATGTTTTACAATCGACTCTAAAAATAATTTATCTTATGATGTTGAGATCTAGGATATCCTGAAATAAGAGGGATTTTTTTAATGCTAAAATATTTCTAATAGAGAAATTAACAAACATCTTTCAAAATTGTATGCTAAGAAGATCAGGGAACACAAACAACATTGCCATTTTACTAAACCTTATTTGATCAAAGTGCCTAAACTTGCAAAGCATATCATGGTATACTTAGAAACACAATTAAAAAAAAACAAAAAAAAATTAATTTGGCAGCACAAATCCTACCAAAGAGCTGAAGAAATAAGCAAATTAGATTACTAAATGCCTTTATTTTAGTCCAAGCCCTCTAAAGTGAGGCAGGGGTTTGTAAGGCACTGTGAGCATGCACTAGGGCCAGTTACAGGCAATTTCGACCACTGGTTGGATATCAGAGCTATGGAGAATTACAGGGCCTAAGATCAACTAATGGCACCTGTGGAAAGTGGGCCAGATGTGTTCCAAAGAAAAGTTCTTAAGATGCATATAAGCCACCTCAGACTCTCTGAACCCACAAGGGGAGTATTTTTTTACTGCATTTAAATCATGATGTAAGAAGTCAATCTCTAGAGACCCACCAGTTCACATTTTCGATTGAGAGTTCTTTTGCAGGATAATCCAACCTACGATCCTTGTGTCAATAAATGTTTATATTCAAACCCATAGTTTGCCTTTGAGGAGGACTTAAGAGTTTTACTTCATGTGTTTAGGCTGGCTTACCATTTCATAAGGAAACCAAGAGCATGCTCCACAGAGTTAAAGTTGCGAAAGGGTCATTTATAACTCTCTGGTGTATTCAGTGACTGCCTAGGAAAACATGTAATAATTCAGAATATACTTTAAAAAGAGTATATGTAATTTTTTCTGATTGACCTATAACATGTAAATAATGCCATGACAATATCATATTTTTGTAATAAATTTAAACAAAATTCAAAACATAGATCAAAATATATTACTTTTTGCTTTATAGACTGGATGAGTCTGAACATAAACATAGAAGTACAAATATATTATTGTGTTAATCAGATAAAGTTTAAAATTGTGATTCAAGTACTTCCATTAGACTTCCCTTTATATATATATATATGTATATACATTTCTATCCCCATGGCACAATGCCTGTAATATTTATTAATTCCAATCCCTTTGCTTCTTCCTTTTTTTCTTAGTATATGTAATTTGATCAAATGCCAAATCAGTTTTAAGAACAACACCTATAATTTTTTGTTATACATTGGATATTTTACATATTTGTTATAAAAGCACAGTGATTTTGAAATCTTCTAAATGATGTACCTCTGGGATACAGTTATCCATTGCTAATGCTGCTGGGCAAAGGGCTTTGTAGGAAAACAGAGTAAAAACTGAGAAAGCCCATCAGTATCATGTAATCAAAGTAACGTTTATAAATAAACTAAGCTATCCATGAAAAATTTTCTAAATTAATTCAGAAAGTTATAACTGCATTTTAACTCTGTCCTCCACCGCCATTTCTGCCTGCCCCTGTGCTAATCTTGATACACTACATTTCTCTCCTGGCATATCCTCCATGTGACACCCACCACATGATGAATCACACTCCACACTAATTACACCACATCATGTTTCTGAGTTGCAAGTTGATTTTTCACATTTGTCTATTAGCATCACAATTGTTAGTTCGTTGCCAGCTTCTTAAGATATATCAAACAGAAAGGAAAAACTTCTGGTATTTAATCTTGAAGGAAAATCTCTGAGTATTTCCAGAGTATGTGAATACTCTAAATAAAATTTTATGCCAAAAAATATGCCAAAATACTTAAAAATTATAATTTAAATGCTCAGATTCTCTAGCTAACACCGTATCCCTCCTTTAGTCTGTCGAAATCTAGTTACACAGGTGATTGCAATGTCATTAATCATCCAGTTTTCATAGCATTATTACTTTTTTTTTCCACCAGATAATACTTTGGTTATTCCTTGACATCAAAGATAATGTCAAGCCCAAAACCACTCATTGGGAGAAAATAAAAAATAATTTTCTCTCTATAAACAAAATGTGAACCTTAATTCTTTTATTCAGTTTTTAAGGCTACTTTGCACTTTGTATATGCATTGGAGTGAGAACCAGTCCTAACTTCAATCTCATCAACTTATTTTGAAATGATAAATTAAATGACTGTTTTAATATCTAATCACGAAACGTGAAACTGAATTTGGAGCTATTAAGTTGTAATGTCCACTGTTTTTTGTGTTCCAAAATCAATTACCTCACAACTAATTGACATAATCTGTTATATTTCCTTTCGTTTGCCAAGCTCATTTCACAATATTAAATATATCTTCTGTAGTGATTGTGGCATTTTGTTTCAAGTGGATTCTGTTTTCTAATTTTTCAAATAGATTCTTGTTCATGTATATTGGACAATAGTTCATTTTAAGACATGCAGGTTTAACATTTAAAAATTTCTTTTTCCAGCTCAAGAACTTCATGAAAAGCTATGATGGGGTAGCTGCTGCTTCTTTCTCACGAGCTGTGGAAACTGTTGAAGCCAATGTGCGCTGGAAAATGCTTTACCAAGATGAGCTTTTCCAATGGTTAGGAAAAGCTCTAAGACACTAATATATGTATCTTATAAACAATTCAACTCAGACTTTTATGAGAAAACATGCTTTCTGTGGAATGAGGAAAATGTGCTACATGGAAAATGGCCAGATTTTCAGTGTTAACATGTGGGAGGAATTTTTTTAGTTTTATATTTTTGTTTGGGGGGATATTTTTTGTTTGTTTCATTCATTCTGCTCTGTTTCTCTACTGGGTATTCCTCTCTAAAGAAACTCTTGCAAGTGAAACTAGCCATGATTGCTTCAGCTGTACATTCCTTGCTGTACAGGACCAAATATGATAGTGATGCATGTTGATGTTACAGTCAATTTGGAAAAACTTATCCAGAATATTCCGTGCATGGATATATGGTCCTGCCTGTGTTCCAGCATGCTTATTTCAAACCGCCAAGGTTGTATGTGAACATATGTTACATCCAGGATGGGCATTATGCAAAAGCACAAAGATTATATATGACAATCAGTGTTGCAATGAAAAAAAAAACTAAAAACAGAAATTATATTCTCAATGTTGGGCAATGTGAGAGGTAAAAGAGCCCTTGAAATGATTAATATCACTTATTTCAGCACTTAGATTGTCTGGCAATGATTATTGTGTTGCTAACTCATTTTCTTTGAGTTAAAGCTGTGAATACATTTTAAAAAGCATATAGTGTATGCATATGTGTATGTACATAGGGAAGCCCCATATGTATATAGTATGTTGTACACTGCACATGTACAAAGAATGTCTTCAGATCAAAGAACATTTATCTCTTTTTATAAACTTAAGGACAGTTGCAAAAGGCTTCAAAGAATTTATCTCAACATTCTTTCTATGTCCTGACTAAATTTCTCAACTGTTAAAAATTTTTCTTCTACTTCTTAAACAACTGTCTATTCTACTACATGAAGATGAATACAAACAAAATTTTTGTATAAACTAACCACTCTTCCAATTCTCCTGTGTCAGCCTTGCCTATAGATTCTGCCATCATTTTTTGCCAAAGTTCCTACTGCATGAAACAATTATGTAAACTTATAATTATTAGTGCTGAGAAAGAATTTATTTTCCATCTTGTTTATTTTCCTACCTTAAGTTGGGTAGTCCAGAGAGGTAAAAATTCTCTGCATGTTGGTCTTTATGTCTGTGTTGCTCTAAGCCTCCATTAAGCAAGCATACCTCAAGTGGGTCTATTAGCATTTAATGACCTTTTATGCCAGTTGTGCCATCCCTTAAGAGGAAAAGTTCCTTTTCTTATGTTAATGTACAAAGCTTTTCTTTTGGCACTGACAACTGTATTCTACCTGGGAATTTTGAATAGCCATTTTCATGGCTGTGTATTGTGTAACACAAATGTTTTTAAATGGCATTCTCACCCAGTAGGCCAGCTCTCCAAACACTGCTTAGATGCTTCAAAATAGCATATTTTAAGTTTGCCAGTTTAAAATACCAATGCAACTACTCTACATAGCCAAATATTTGTAAATCACTTCCTATATTCCTGAGGTTTTTCATGCCTCCAAATCTTACAAATCATTGAAAGAAATATATTCTAATACTAATCACTGAATAGTGAAAATAGTTAGACATTTTAGAAACCAGAGCCACAGAATTATTTTAAATTAGTAGAAAAGAGAAACTATTTCCTAATCTATAGAATAAAGTACCACCTAAAATTGAATTTTATCATTTAAGCAATTAATACCGATTAGTCACACTTAACTTTTTCAGCACTTCATTCAATTAAAATACGTGAATTTTAAATACTTTATATGATGTGCACAGGCATGGTAATGCTTAGTATAAAATCTAAACTTTTTTCATTTATCAGAAGTGATAAAATTTATTTACTAAACATTACATTTAAAAATTCTTGATTAAATGGGTAACTTCTAAAACATAACAATAATAAACACCACACTGCAATGCAGGTCCAAAATAAGTGCTATATCACCACTGAACTCATGTAATACATAAGAACAAATTAGAGGTGGATGGCTCGTTTTGTGTCATGAACTACTAAAAACTCTTAGATGTTGTGGTATATTTTGAGTAAAATTACCATTTCCAGATTTGAGTTTGAAGGGATTTCATAGTTATATTTTCCTCCCCACTGTTAATAATCATAATCCTTTTTCAGTATTTTAGTGGCCTTGAACAACTGGTTTATCTACAATATCAAATCCTAGGTGTATAATTATGTGCAATGCTCAATACCTCTTATAGTACTTGTTCAACAGTATAGTGGTATCAATGGCATTAAGATGGCATTTTTGTTCTACATATTTTTCAATAATTTATTCTTTCTAATGTTGAAATTATATCAGGCTTTACTGGTTTTTTTAGTTGTTGAAATAAGTAATATTTTCAAAATAATAAAATAACCAATGATATCTCTTGGAATAATCTGTAAAATGTAGTTATAAAATTCTATTTTCTACTTAGAGTTTTTATCTTTTCTTTTTTATTGGTTTTACAAATTATATATATATGCATGAAATAACAAACTGTTGAAAGTGTCCAACATAGTCCACATAACATAGTCCACAGTCATAACAATTTGCTGTGCCTATATGTGTAGAAAAAAGTAGTTTCAATTAGAAAGGACAACATTATTTATCACACTGAGTGTTAAACATTTCCAGGTAACTTGTAAATAAAATGATTTCCCCATTTTTACATATTTTTTCTTAAAATTTTTCTACAATCTTTGATGTTTCTAAAATACGCAATCTCAACCTATAAGACTAATATCTTCAATACTAGGTCTATTCTTGAGTTTCAATAACAGGTATTTTAGTTGGGTCATAAACTCACATTGGTTTATATTATCTCCAGGATAATTATATCATAGGACTGAGATTTTTGTGATAGTATTATTTACAAATATTATAACTATAATATCTTGTGAGGCTATTATTAAGGTTATGCCGTGTATTGATAAAATGCATTGTTTTCTCAAGAACTGTTACACATGTTGTTGTAACTGACTCATCACAAAAACATAATAAATGTTATTATCCCTAATATTCTGATGAGAGAACTGGGGCTCAGCATGAGCTATTTAAGACTACAAAATGAGGGTCAGCACAGTGGCTCATGCCTATAATCCCAGCACTTTGGGAGGCTAAGGTGGGAAGATCATTTGAGCCCCAAGGGTTTGAGACCAGTTTGGGCAACATATTGAGACCCAATTTCCATAAAAATAAAAATGAAAAATTAGCCTGGCATGGTGGTGTGTACCTGTCGTCCCAGCTATTGGGGAGGCTGAGGTGGGAGAATTATTTAAGACCAAAAGTTCAGTGCTCTAGTGAGCTATGATCAATATACTCCAGCTTGGTTGACAGAGTGAGATCCTGTCTCTAAAAAAATAAAAAATTCATACAGTTGTTATTTTGGGAACCAATACAATCACCTAAGTCTATCACAACACCATTCCCCAGTAAAATAAAAATATTTATTGAAAATATCTCTATCCCTTGCATTAGTTGGAAATTTTCCAAATACTAGACCAGCATCAAAATACACAATTAAATATATTTACAATAATTACATTGTTTGTTAACTTTTGCATTTCTAATTTGCAGATGTTAAAGTGGATAAAATGTTAAAATTTACTTTGGTCAGTATAAATAATCAAATATTGGGACATAGAATTTAATTCATTTAGTTCATTAATTTTATTTCTTGTCTGTATCTTTTGTTGAACAATTGTTTAAACATAACCTTAAAGTACTGATAATTTGCTTAATTTTCAACACAAATTTGTCTGATAAATTCAGTCTACAGTAACAGATGGTCAGAATGCAGATAAATAGTGTGCATTTAAATCATTAAAAATAGTATTTGGTTAAATGTCTATAAATCTATGCATACTAAGTTGTGAAAAAAATGAAATTATAGTACTACTGGATTACATGCAATAAAGGAATCTTTAAGGAAGTTTACAATAATACATTTAATTAAAATCTACTGGTGATTAGAATTTTAAGGAATTCTTTTCTAAGAAGTTGGAGAACCTAAAATAGCTTGCTTATTCTCCTGAGTACTGTCATTAAGTAACCATGTACTCCTAGCAAAGAAGTAAAAGCACATATAATGAGAAATAGTTAAGATTTCTTACACCTGTTTTTTCCTGTATCAGAGATCATAGCTGAATTTTCATTTGACACTAATAGTTACATATTGATACAATATATAACTACACTTTAAATAAATATAAAACTATAATTAAAGAAATATCTATTGAGCATCTTTTATTTCACAAGGCACTTATTGAGGAAAAGGAATACAGAAGATGAATAAGGCCTGAAGGAATTCATATCAAAATAAATGAAGAAAAATGAAGAAATAATGAACTCGGAGAATGAGGGCAACAGGAAATATAATTCCTTGCTACAGTGAAGAAAGTAAATCATTTTTAGGTATACATAATATTATACAACTATTTTTGTACACCAGTTCTCAAAACTTTTATGATACTTAGCATAATTTTTATTGTTTGATTTCCTCGTGCTTAACTGTGTTTTACAGAAATATGTTACATTTTGAAATTATAATCAATATAGTTTAAACTCTAATAATTGGAATGTAAATTGAGATGGAATCTATCATTAAGAAAACCTGTTTGAATGATTTGGTAGTATTAGTAAGTTGCAGAAATACTTTAATCTACTTATTAAAAAGTAGTTCACGTTTTCTAAAATGATTTCAGCATACTATTGGTATCTCACAATATGTTAATTTTAAATTAATCATATTCTTTAAAGCAGATTCAATAATACTTACCCTAAGCAATAATTCATTTGTTGAAATTAGTATATGTGAACTTATGAAAAAATGTTCTTGTAAAATATTCTAGAATCCCACATTTTAATTATATAAGAATAGTCTTTTGTTCAATTGCTTTGAACTAATGATGAAGTTTTTTTTTAAATTTAAATATTTTATTTAATGTGATATAGATTCAGGAAAAGTCTAACAAAAATGTATTTCAGTAGTTTTTATTTTTTATTTTGTGAAATTTTATTTTAAAGTTAGATAAGGAAAGTTTTTAAATTGTCTTAAATATTTAATAAAAGCAGTTGTTAAAAATATATGTTCTAACGTTAACTATACTGTATGTACGCCATTGCATGCATTTTGTTTTCTAAATAGGTTTTTCACAACTGGCCTTACTAGTAGATGATTTTACCCTAGATTTTGAAAACATAGTACTTTAATAGCTTTTATTTCAAATACGTAGTACTTTAGGAATAGTACTTTGAAAATGTTTATCTTTTGTACATTCCTAGTCCATTTATTAGTGTAATAAGAAAAAAGAAAACAAAATGACTGATACTTTTGTTATGAATTAAATGTTTGTGCTGTATTAATGTTAGGTGAGTTAAAATAGAGGGAAGCAACGCAAATTCAAATGCCTACTAAATGCTAGGCAGTTTATAGGTATTATCTCAATTAATAACCCTGTGAAATGTCATAGATCGAATTCACCAAAGAGTAGATGGAGGCAGAGTTGTTATCAGTTTACATGATTAATTAATTGTATTCACTGGTGTTCAAAACTCTGCAAACTCAAGTCTTATATGGCTCACACTAGTCATTAATCTGCCTTCAGCATGCATGAAAACATAATGTTTATTTGTCCAGACCATTCTCTATAGCAGATTTGAATAGGTACTTAGTGTACTTCATCATTGTCATTGGCTCTTTCGAAAGAAGTGTTAATTAATGTATTCTGGTTTACCATTGATTTCTTAACAAGGTTCCTTTATACATTCCATAAAACGTTTTCATGAAAACATTTTACATTAGCATGTTGTGCAGTGGATTTTCAGCTATAATAGGTAATCAACAGATACTTCAGCCAACAAGCCACACACAGGAACTTAAGTGAAAAGACAGAATGAATTGCAAAGCTTTTACCAGTGGACCACAAAGTTAAGGTTAAACTTCTGTCTTTGCAAGTGGAGGAGACATATTCATCTAGCCAGAACTTCTCTTTGGCTTAACAGCGAGGTCAGAGAAGTATCTCTGTCTTTCTGTTTAGAAGTATAGACAGACTGCAATTGCTTAATTTGTTTGAACTTACATTTTCAATGGGTCTGCTGTGTGTAGATACAGTCTAAGATACGTGCTTTGACTTGCCTTTGCATAGGTCAACTTACTTCTCATCACCCACATTTTTCTTATGTAAGTAAATGAAAGAATGAAATGTTTTACAGAAAATATTACGGTGGAGTTAAGAACATCTGCCTCAAATGTACAGTGCATTTAATTTTTAAGTTAATCATTTAGTAGATACCCTTTTAACCCCTCCCATGTTCACAGTATTTCATTTGCTCTTGTAAACAATTCTGTTCCCACCTTTACATAGCTTATGACCTGCTGGGTGAGAACATTCATTATTAAGTTTTTGCTTTTCATTTTCATTTAAAATAGCTTTATTAACTAGCATTTCTTAAACACAAAACATTTTTCAAGTGAATACTTCCTCAAATGTTGTATTTTACGTTTCAAAATATTGTATAATAGCATTTTCACATTATCCTTTTGAATGCTACCTATATATTGCCATATATAAAGATATCTATCATTTTTATTGCTATATTTTAATCCCTTTGCATTTTGATAATATTGAAAAGAGATTAGGGCTGAAAAACTAAAAAAGATTAGGACTTGCATTGTGGATTGTCTAGTTAACAATAAGAGAAATTCTATCATTGAGCTTTCATAATTGGCTTACTGGACACTACTGACTTTATTAGATAATCTTTGAAACATATTATATGAACTATTTTGAATGAGCCTAAATTTATTCAGTAATAAAGTGTTTTCCCCTAAAGCTATTCCCCAAGTAAACAGGCTTATTTAAAAAATGCCATATAAAAGCACATTTTCATTCTAATATTTTATGATTTAGAAATTAAAAAGGAACTGTTCTTTCAGTAAATAAGTGTTAATAAAGCATTGACCAAATAATCTTTTGTTAGTTTAGCAGATAAATGTTTTCTATGGTATGCCTTTAAAATTATTCAGTAAAAATTGAATTAGCATGTATTCAACATGAAATTTTTATTCCATTGTGACCAAGCACTAACAAAATTGATTTTTCTAAATGAGAAAATTTGTCTTCTGTATTTTAAGCGAACTAATATGAATTTTGCCTCTGATAGTAAAATTTTGTACAATAATGTATCACAATTTTAAAAGTTTTAATCTTCTGACATGCAGATAATGCCAAAATAAATAATACCATCTGTTTTTTTAATGCTTCTATTTTCACTTGAAAATACATTTTAAAAATGTTGCACATATACACTGTAGAGTTCCCTGCAAATGGAAAAAAAATTATTCTCTTCTGACATGGACTTTTTCAAGACTATGCACATGCTGAAGCTAGAATAAAAACATATGTATTTGCGCTATATTGTATAAAGAAAAAAATACCAATTTGGTCTCCTTTCTAATTATATGACTTTAAGTGAAATGATCTGCACTTTGGTAGAAAGTAATTTCACCTGAAATGCATTTCAGATTGCTTTTTAATAAGTGTTCTGCCTTCGACACACTGTCAGGGTCTGAATTTCAAGAACAGTTTTCAATAACAACAGGACTATAAAATATATATAATCATGACTCGTAAATAGTACTCAAAATATATTTTCAATGTTTCTGGGTTTTTCTCTTTCTGTGAATTGGGCAGAAAACAGTAGAACTTGACTTTGCATAGCTACTCATTTAAGCCTTTCCCATCATACTTTATACAGCCATAGATAATCCTGCTCTGGTCCATGAACATCAGGGTAAGAAATAGAAGGCCTTCCAAGCCAGAGTAAAGGATATTTCTATTAGAGGATATATTCAGTGTCTTGGGTCTGTGTGTATCATGTGTGTGCATGTATGTATTTATATTTCTCCAGTAGTATCTATATTTTATATATATTTATAACATATATTATATACATATATTTGTGCATAACTGTATATATAAAATATCCATATAGTATATATACACATAATACTATCTACATATATATACATATGTGTATATATCCCATACAGCACATGCACATATATGTTATTTATTTCCCTGTCCAAATAATTGTGCTGCAGAAAAATCACATAAGTCAGAAAATGGCTATTGGAAAGTATCAGTTGGGTACCATCTTAACTTAGAGAGCCTGTCAAATGATTGGTGAATTATACTGGCATGATAGCCAGAATAGTCTCTAAAAACCCCAAGGGAGCTTATAGATTCTGGATCAGTAGATGTTGAGTAGTATATGATCATCTATATTTTGAACATGGATTCTATGTGATTCTGGTGGAAATGATCTGTCTAGACTGCCCTTTAAGAGACATTGGCTAGAGTGCTTCATGTCGGTGACTTTACATTAGACACACCTGAATTGTTTTTAAAACACGCTGATGCCTGGGCCACACTTCAAACTAACTGAAGATAACCCTGGCATGGGGCATTCATTTAAGCATTTTTTGAAACACCTGATTTTAATATATAGAGTTCAGAACCCCTGAGAGAAGTTACCAAATTAAGCTTAAAATATCTTAAGCGTTAATTACAGAATCCTACCAGAAGTGCCTATTTTTCAAAAATCTAAGTTCATGCTATTATTTGGCATTCTTCACCAAATATGAAAGTCAAACAGGTGTTCTCCATTATCTTAATAGTGAAAAGCAAACAAGAAGTTGGACCATTGACTTTACTGCCCTGACATGTCGCTGCCACAGTTTAAATCTGAGAGTGGTCTGGCGCCATCCACATGGGTGTCTGATCTTTCCTGGTTCTGACTCTGACTTTCTTCTGTCACCTGCCTTATCTTATCACCAGCTTTCCCCTGTAGTCCTATATAAATGAGGATGAATAATTCTACAAACAACAATAACAATTTTTAAAATTTTATTTTGTTTTGCACATGTATCTCAGAACTTAAAGTAAAATACAAAAAACAAAATTTTAAAAAAGAAAAGGAGGTTCCCATTGGAAGAGTTTATCATTAAATGACTGTACCTTTGCTCTGCTGAATGGAACAATTTTTTTCTTTCTGCTCTTCATTTCACAATTCCCTAACACTGGAGATCAGGAATGACATATGTCAAAATTGTTATGCAGAGAGATAAACACACCATAAACTATTATTAAACGCTATTGTCATCTGAAATGTTATTCCTTTTCCATATCTCTTTTTTTTTGTTTTTACTTTACTCTCCCTTCTCATTCTCTATCATGTGACCTGCCAGCTGAGCATTGAGCCTTTTCAGCAACAGACACTGTAGTTTTACTTGACATTGCAAAAAGAATAGTGGAAGATTTAAGCTGTTTCTATATCAGTATGCATAATAGAAAGTGACATGTGTTCCTGAGATTGTCAAACAAGACCCAAAGGGCATCTGGATACATAGAAACTGCTTGGTTGTACTTTTGAATCTTTGTGCTCATTCGTCAATCCTTGAGTTCTGGCTTCCCTTGGGTTGTTAAAATTTGCTTTTCTTTCCTAAAGTCTCTAGCTAATTAGATATTTCAGCACACAAACGAATCCCCCCCTCTTTTTTTTTTTTCAATAAAAGGAGAACTAGAAATATTGTCACTTCTTGAACATTTTAGCAAGCTGGTAGAGGAAAGGGTGAATTCTTTAATTGGATAACTCTTGAGCCATATCTGACAAAAAATAAACTCTAATCCTCCTGTCCTCCTTTCGTTATTTTTTTTCATTCTGCATCTTTCACCCCTATGTAATTGTTTTTATAGGATTTAGTATTGAACCTATTTTCATGCAGAAAGAAAATTTTGCTGTAGAGTGAGACCTTCTAAGTTAGTAGCTTCTTATTAAGATATCTGAATTCTTATGATGAATAACTTTACTGAGACATCTGTGACAAATTTAGGTCTGCCCAAGAACTCCAACAACTGCCTGCTGGGGAAAAAAAAAAAAAAAAGGAAATATTTAATGAGCAAAGATCTAGGTAGAAGTCCTAAAGCTAAATCTTAATAAGAATGGCTTTATTCCTTCCACTTGGAGAAATACATGAAATTTTAGCACAAAATCCCTATAAAATAAGGGAATGGAAACTAGGTTTGCCATATTTATGACAGTGGTGGACTTTAGCAGGCAGAAAATATGCAAAGAAGCAACAGGTATGTAAATAAATACAGGCAGTTTCAGTATATCATGAATATATTTTATAGGCAATGGTTACTCCGGTTCTTGGTTAATCCAAATATTTTCAAGTGATGATATTTGAGAAAAATAATTGGGTGAAATAGATGTAATGTTTCAAGTGATAAGCACAAGTTCTAAAGTAAATATTACTTTCAATCCTTCAATCTTATTCACATTGCCTATGAAGCACAAAAGCTGGCTAATGTTTATGAGGCGTTTAAGTGTATATGTGTGTGTGTATGGTTTCGATGGAAGAGAAGGGAAAATAAGAAAAGGTTAAGAACAAATGACACAACTTTTAACCAAGCATATTTTCACATAAAATTGAACTTAAAGTCCCATGTTACACGTGAATATATTCTTCAGTCTTTTAGAATAAGTTTCTTCAATTTGTTAGTTTGAAAACCCTCATATTCTTGCATACGAAAATATACCTGGTGAGTTATAGGGGAGATTTAGATTGAAGTGTAATATTACTTTTCATTCAATAGAAAGGATATGAGTTTCTAGAACTGTCAAATAAGATTCAGTAGATATCTGGGTACATAGAAACTGGGTGGTCTCTTGAGAGCAAAAACAAAAACAAAACAAAACAAAACAGCAAGGCCTATCTTTGGATAAATTAAACCGAAAAACTCATGTTGCCCTTTCTGATTAGTAACAAACACAGGAACTCCAAAGTGAGAGGTGAAGATGAGCATCTCTTTGTTTGGCCGTAAATTCTTTTTAAAATAGAGATCCCACGTGTTAAGTTTCTAGACATTCTCAATTACTTGGATCCAATGACTAAAAGCAAATTCTTTGCCTGAATTTCATGCACAACAATCAAACCTGCTTTAATTATAGATGTTTTCCTTACTTACTATAATACTCATCTTCACTTGAGATATTTGGTTTCATAATGTAGCCCCAGTATTGATTAGCCAAACTACAAAGATAAAGCAAAATATCATTTGGCATACCCTAGTTTCTATATTTCTAGTAACATCTAAACTTACAATTTCCTTATAAAGACGAGCTTGATCTACATAGCTCTTGGCTCAATTAAAAATCCAAAGTTTGAATAGCCAACTCACAGTTTAATGCTGGCCGTTTTTTACACATAAGACAAGATATTAATTTTTGTCCTTGCTAAATATTGTTATGTGAGCATTTGGGGGTCTCAATAATGTCATTCCTTGTAAATTCTCTTTCTACATGTGAGTAGCATGCCACCTTTGTCCTCATTTAAATAATGACATGAGATTGTCATGGGTTTTCCCCCCGAAATATGATTGTGCCCGTAGTTCTGCTACCTGCCATTAGTTTCTCAGTTGGTTATGTGTGCAGATTCAGTGGCTATTGTTACATGGTACTATACGTTGTTTTGGGACAACTTCTCTGTGCTCACAGACTATGCACTGCCTTCTTTAGGGTTTAATAAAGGAGCTAAAATAACATGGTAGCAGAAACTTACACTTGTACATTTTACATTTAGCTACCTCCAAAACAGAAATGGCAACTATCAATATGCCATATAACCAAAGAATGGTTTTACCCTATCTTACAATCTATCTTTCTTTTCTTTCTTTTTTTTTTTTTTTTTTGAGACGAAGTCTCGTTCTGTCGCCAGGCTGGAGTGGAGCAGTGTGATAAAGCTAACTTTTTGTATAAATTTAACTGTCTCTCCTCTGAACAGGTCTTTTTTTTTTAACCTGTACATAGTCCTTACTGACTATATTATCCATATTTTAAATCAATATGTTTTATCTCCTAGCTAGATAATAAATTCTTCCAGTGTTAAGTGGTATTTATTTCCATTTTTGACAGAAACATCAAATATAATAAATTCTCAATCACATTTTCTTGATTGGGAACAACTTAAATGCCAGTATTAAAGCCAACAACTTTCCAGTATGAGCAAAAACAGCAGAGCAAGAAGAGTTTTAAGAATTTAGAGGCACAACCAGAATAAAAAGTGTTGATCATTTTAAAGTATTGCAAAGCTAAAGCTTTAAAGCTACACCATCTTTTTAATTTGTCCAAAAATATCACTTTAGATCAACATTAGTATCAACTTTGATCCACTTGGAGTAAGTAGAAGAAGAGGAGGATAATAAGATGCCATTTCATGACACATCTATTACAGTAATTCATTTACAGTATGGAACCTTTGCCAATGATAAATGCATGTTACTGTGGTGCAATTATGAATGTACCTTAGCTTTTCAACAATAAAGCTGCCAAAAGGTTGCAAAATGCATAAAGGAGAGAGAAACTTTAGTTGAAAAACTGAACTAACCAAGATAATTTTTTTTTTAAAAATAGTGTCTATGTGGTTTATTCAAAGAGATTTTTATTCACTGTTAATAGAAATTCTGTGATTTTAAAAAAGCACATTTTTCATTTAATGATCTACCAACTTCACATATATTTGATTCTGCACGTGTGCTGCTTTCTCAAATTATCATCATCTGGAAAACATTCACTGTATCTTTTTTGCCACAAAATGTAAATCTATCCAAGAAAATAATGCCATTAAAGATATCAGATTTCTTGCAAGATTTTGGATTGTACTGGGAAAATTTCATTAAGCTATTATTCTGTGATATTTTAATATAAAACAGAGATCAGGTAGAATTATATAATCTTTACTAAATGCTAATGGTCTAATCTATAACCACTATGGAACTAATAAGTAATATTTTATTGTTGACCTACTGTGTGTGCAAATCTATATTAGATGCAATGCTGACATTAAAGCAATATAAGGTATAGTTTTTAGTCTAAAAGAACTTTTTCTTATTTGGAGAAACAGCAATTATAAATAGAAAAGAATACCATATAGGGTATGAGATAGTAAAACATATTTATATATATATATATACATATATATATATGTGTGTGTGTATATATATATGTGTGTGTATATATATGCGTATATATGTTTTCCTGTATCCTGTAATATATATAAAATATATATAAATTTTTCAAGTTTTATATATTATATATAAGTATATATTAATAGGTTAACATATATGTATTCTATATTATATATTTAATATATTAATATATTTATTAATAGGTTTATATATCATAATATATATATAATAGAGTACAGGAAAACATACAAAATATATTTTGAGGTTACTACAGAGAAAAGGGAAAGTTGTGTATGAACTGTTTTAAGAAAGCTTTGTGGAGTAAATGGAGTTGGAGAAATATGACTAACCATTACCTGTGGTTTCCCTGAAAGGCAAGATAAGAAGCTGTGGGGCCATGTTGGTAAAAGTGACATGTAATGATATTGAAGAAGTTAAATAAGAAGACCTCAAGGATCTCTCCTCTTCACCATTTTCATCCACCAAAGTTACAGAAAGGCTCTGGCTAGCTTTAACTCACTTTTTTCTGATCTGATGATAACAAAGTATTTCCATGTTGAGGTTTATTTTTTAGAATAGTGATTACTGTAATAAGAATCTAATATAGAGAACGAATGCCTTCTTAAAATGTGAGTGACAGAACTATATGGCAGGAAAGGAAATAAACAAATTTATGTATAATCATTTTATTTACTTCATGATTTTTTTGCAATTCTCAAGCCTCAAATTTGTCTCTGTGAGGGGTTCCAGCCTAGGATGTTAAGGGGATTGTGGAGCATGAAGGGCTGGAGAATTGGAGAACCACTGATTGATTGGGGTAATGAGGATGAAATTCATCTGGATGTAGAAACTGCATTCTTCCATGAGTCAGCTCCTTGCTGAACCCTTCAGGTCAGGTGATGTAGGTAATTTACTAGTTTGCAGAACTTAAAGGAGAAACTGAAGTGGAAAGCTTATCATGTCTCAATTTCTTAGACTTTCTTTATAGAAAAGAAAGAAACAAGGAAACTTGTGACAAGGATTACATGAACGTGGTGTAGTAAGCAGTGACTACTACAAGGAAGTGGACAAAAGGGCAAGCTGATTTAATGATTGCTGCTGATTGTGCTGAAAGCCTAGTTGAAACTTATTTTTTCCCTCAACCAATTTTATAAAAATTCAGGAGAGACAGTTTGAAAAGCTCTTTAAGAAACTAATTGGAATTAATCATGCAAGTATATGTCTTCCATAGGTCAACAAAGGATTTTTGTAGGGACTGACTCTAATAATAATTCTAACTCCGTTTATCTGTTTAAAATTCCCGTTTGTCTTGCTTTTAACCAATTCCTGCATGCTTTCCATACTGTGGCCAGTTCAAACTTCCTACAGTTAAATTTGGATCATGTTTAATGATTCCCTTTGGTCTGTTGCAAAAAGTTCTTTACCCTAACATTCAAGATCTTTTACAATTTGCCTTTGATGTACAATTTATTCCTTGGTTTTCATTTTCTGTTGTACATCACACATTGGCTATAATTTTCTTGACTCCTTTGCAAGCTTTTTGTGGTGATGAGCTTTAGAAAATTCTCATTTGCTGGAGGCTGGATATGGGCTATTTACCAAACATAATTTTTTTTTTTTTTTTGAGTCCTAGCCTCAGCCTCTGCTGCTTTAGCTACATGCTAACACAGATAAGGAATGCTACTTTCCTTTTCTTTAGTAGACTGTTGTGTGAGGGCAGATAAAATGTAAAGTAGGGATGTGAGTGAGAATAAAATGTAAATGAGGGATTGCAAGCTTATGCTCAGAAATACAGGAGACCGGAAACCCCCAACCATTTGTAATTGGATACAGGAGAGAGGTAATTGACTCCCCTCCCCCAGCTCCACCAAGACCATCATTGGCACGTGCTATTGAGTACTTTTCATTGGCTGCAGGGATACAGTGAGCCAGCCTGGCACCAGCAAAAGATAACGATTACTCAAAGCAGAGCAACAGAAAACCTGTAACTGCATATTGTTTCAAAAATGAGCTGATCATAAATGGGCACATGCCTGTAATCCAAGCTACTGGGAAGGCTGAGGCAGGAGGATCACTTGAGCCCAGGAGCTCTAGGTCAGCATGGGCAACATAGTAAGACTCCATCTCAAGAAAAAGAAAAAGACAGAAAAGAAGAGAGCTCCTCACTTTGCTGGCCTCCCTGGTGCGTTCCCTGGAATGTCTTTCCTTCCAGTGTCCTGCAGCTGTTGAGAAGAGCTTGCCCTGCAAGGTGAGAACCTTTTATTGCTACTTTATATACACTTTCATCAATTTTGGATCAACTTCGAGATAATTTTTAAGGAGTACTATTAAATCTGTCCTGTTGCTAAACTCTAAGATTCCCTTTCATCAGAACTGCTCCTCAGAAAACCATTATTTTAATAGGCTAATCAGGGTAAAAGAAGGGGTTCCAACTCTCCTCCTCACCCCTCCCCCACCCACAAGGCGAGCCCTACCATTTATTTCCTTTTTAAATTCTATCATTCCTTTCATCTAAATACTTTATCCTTTTATCACTGCCTTCTCAGTGCTGTCTATCTTTTAAGGCTCTAAGCATATGTTCTTAAAGCAGGGTACTTGGGCCATTTCTATCTCTATCACATAAGATGCAGGTTAGAAACGCAGTTGCTAGATATCAGAATTTCTAGGAATGGTCCAGATTATCTACATTTTAACAAGCTCTCCGGGTATTTTTGTCCATGCAGAAGTTAGAGAAACACTGCTTTACTCAAATGCTATGAAGTCATTTTCCTTCCCCTGGAAAACCAATGTACTTCCTCTGTCTTTGGAATTTCTTTAAAAAAAAAAAAGTTTGTTTTTTACCCTTCCTTTAGTACTTATAACACTTTGTCTTATAATTTATCATAACATAATGACCTGTGCACTTGTTTTATTCCCTCTAGAATAGATATAAGCTCCCTGCAGGCTAGGCCTATGTATCTCCAGAGCACCTGGCGTGGGGCTTTGCTTCTAGCAGGTGCTTAATTGTTATCTCTAAGAATGCATGAAATGTTACCTCCAGAGCTTTCCCCTCCTCTTCTGTCAAAGCCCTGTGAACATAAGCTACAATGTAACTCCAAATCGCTTGTACCATATTAAAATAAATGAACTGTTTAGAAAACCTCTTGCTTGAACTAAGCTTAGTTCACAGAATTTGGTCCCAGATAAATAGTTGACTCAGGCTTTTTTGTTCTCTGTAAATCTCCTTATCAGCAAAAGGTTTATTTCTGAAACTCATGGCTCAATATAGTGAAAAGTAGTCACTTGAATCAAGAACTAAAGAATGATTCATGGTTCAGGTCATAAAAATTACCTATTTGTCACTGGTGAATCATTTATGAGGTCCTTAGTACAGTCTGAATTTTCAAAAGGTTAACTTTGGATGTGCATTTTTAGAGTGTATATGTTTGCTTGCAATATGTCAAACTACAAAAGGGCATTTTCATAAAATATCACTGTTTAATTTCTAAAAAATCCATGTGAATGAAAAAAGCATACTCAAATCACAGATTGGAAACACGTCTTGAACTTCAGATGTTTAGCTGCAATTACCATGAGACTATTCCTTGGTATTTGGTTTTCCTGAAATCAGGATATAACCTAACTACTTCAAACATGCTTTGCTATGGATTTAAATGAACTGAATGACTTGCTTTGTTTTCTAATATTGAAAAAACATGATGCTTTTTCTGAATTTCTAATAAAGCAAGTAAAATCCAGTGAAACAAACACACACAAACAGAAAATGTAATTAAACTACTTATTTTTTTTTAAAAAAAAAGGCTTACAAAGAAAAAATGAATTTCTCTAAGTTTACTGCACATATTCTAAGAGCTTTAATTAGCATGCAATATTGCATTTAAGACATTAAATATTAGTGAAATTATATGAATTAATTACACTAGAGTTGACATCTAAATAATAGAAAAGATATCACAAATACTTTCACAAAGGTGAAATAAATACACTTGAATATTTTACAGATGTATGCCTTTCTCAAATGATAGAGGAGAAAAACATTTTAGGGAGCAAACATTTTAGGCAGGAAAATTTTACAAAAGCCTAAGGCTTAAGTAAAAGGTGAATGTGATATTTTAAATTCAAAGGAAAAGTAATTTATTAGCATGCCATCAAAAAGTAATATAAATGCAGAGAAATAGACTGTCAAATGTTAGAAAGTACACATTTTAGAACTATAAAATCTCCTCACAATGAGGTATCCTCTGAAAAATTCCAAGGAAGCCTGACTCTGTCTCTCAGTCAATTCAGTTACATCAACTATCCCCAAACCCAACACTCTCTGTCCAACTTCTTCTGGATCATTTGCAAATCCCAGGCCTAAATCAGGTTTGAGTTTCTACAGAACATTTCTGAGTGTATCTTGTTGCTTCCTGTCTTTTGCCTGCCTATCTTCCAACTCTAAGATTCCAACCTACACATCTCTGCTAAAATGATTCTTTTTAAATGTTGTTTTCATCAAATCACTCCTCTGCTTGAGAATTTAGAGTGACTTTCCATAACTTGTTATATAAAATCCTAACTTGCCTTGCAGTAACATCTTTCACCAACTGGGCTATCCCTTCATTCAACCAAACAAACAGTCATCACTCTCAGAAACATGTGGGCCTGTATACATTACATAATACGCTTGATGTTTTTAGGAACATTGTGAAAGTTTTTTGAAAAAGTTTACTGATGTGCTTTCAATAGAATGTTGAATATTATTTAGGGTACTCTTCAAGAGTTATTTTATCTTATGTGATTTCATGGTATATACCTTTGAGTAACTTGTGACTGGTGTAGTTTTCAAGATTTTAGGGATAGAGATAAACTTCTGAGAGGCTGATGACAATGCAGATATTTCCTGTCCATAGTGATGCAAATGATTCTTGCTCTTGGCAGTTTGAATAATTGGTCTTATAAAGATTAAGCCTCTCTACTGTTGTTCACATCTTACTAGTTCTCTCATTAATTAATGAGTTAAAGCATTGAACTGTGTTTATTTTATATTTTTATGAGTCATGATTTTGCCATTTTAAAATTATGAGTTTACAGGGTTTACTATGCATAAATCCTGTTATTGCTTCTCTGCCTTGTAAGTCTCCATGTGTCACCTGCCCTTCCCTCTCCTAGTACATACCTACACTCTTCCTTTGAAACTCAATTCACATTCTCTCCTTTCTGGAAACCTTATCAATATAAACGGTGTTAAGAAATAGTTAATGAGAAATTAAGGAGATAATTAATGGGAATAAATAAGATGTTATAAGCTTGTGGGACTGTTTTAGAGGACTTCCAGCGGTCCACTGAAGGTCGGCGACATTGTTTAAAAAGGAGGAGTTCTCCAGTTTTCCCGCAGACCAGCTAGGGCTCTTTGTTTAGTTTCCCGCCATAGAACTCTTTGTTCCTCCTTCCCCTGCTGGCAAGCCAGGTAGGGCCCTTTGTCTCTGAAGCTCTTGAAGGTGGGGGCGCTGTGACTCTGGGTTATAAAACCAGTGGCCAATCCAGTAAGGGAGTCAAAGATCAATCAATCCAGAGGACGTGTGAAAGAACTCCTCTCATTGGACAAGAACATGAATGGGGAGGGAATAACTCAAGAGTTAAAACTCCAGTCGCCCCTGCCGGAACAGATTCCTCTCTGGATCCCGTTTCACTCTGCCTAATAAACTGCACTTTCACATGCTCTTTGGGTCCATAAGTTTTATTTCAACGCTAAACTCACTGTGCCTCAAGGGCCCCTTTCCCAATTCTTCAGGATTAGGAAGGCCAAGAACCTAAGCTCAACTGCAGTGGTGGTTCCTGCTTCTGTGATGACCTAACCACTCAAGTGACCTGGGTTCAACTCCCAGCGTGGGAACCAAGGAATCCAGCTGCAGTTTTACTTCTTCAGTAACAAGCTGTTCAAAAGAACCCTCAAAGAACCACATGTATATAAAACCACCAGGAATGCTGACATAAATTAACATAATAGATGAAAAACTGGCAAAACTGGTCAGTATCCATCGGGCAATAAATCAGCCACATCTCCACCAGACAAAACTTTCATGCCTATGAACAAGAATCATTTACATTTGGATATTATACAGTTTGCTGGGCATAGTTCTAAGCAACAGAGATATAGTGGTAAAAACAAAATCCCTGCCTTCTTGGAGTTTGCATTTGTGTGCATGGGGTGGTGGTGGAGGGGCAAGGAGTTAAAGTCAAATATTAAACAAATAAATATGTAATATGGCTTTTAGAGACAAGGAGTCTCTATAAAAAAACACAAAGCAGGGTACTAATGCCAAGTAATATTGGATAAAGGGGAGTATTAATTTCTATGGAGTAATCAATAAGGTCTCCCTGCAAAGGTGATATTTAAATAGAAACCCAAAGTAAAAGGAAGCAAACTGTGAGGCTGTAAGAGTTAAGGGGAGAGAATTCCACATACAGAGAACCCCGAGTACAAAAGTCCCAGAGTAGGGGCACTGTGACTGCACGTGGGCCTGATGTAGTGAAATGTAGTGAGTTTCAGGAAGAGGAGCTATGTATAAAAATGACTCTGGGGCGAGTATAGGAGGAGGCAGGAAAAGGGAGCTCATGATGAACTTTCTGTCCTCTTTCAAGAGTGATTTTTTTACTTCCAGGGAAATGGAGCATTACTAAAGAGTTTGGGCAGAGGCAAAACATGATTTGACATGGGAAGCATTCTGACTATGATGGAATGAACTGTCTAAAGGAATAAAAGGGAAAGCAGGGACATCCACTGGTAAGTTTGATGAATTTAATTATAGCTCCCAAAATATGTTGGTCTTAATCCTCTGATAATTGTGAAAATAACTTAATTTGGAAAGAGAATCTTTGTAGATGTAATCAAGTTAAAATGAGGTCATTATGAATTAGGGTGGCCCTCTATCCAATAATTGGTGTCCTTATAAAAAGAGAGAAATTTGGACCTGTACAAACAAGGTCTTATGCAGATGGAGACAGAGATTGTGTTCACACAATTCAAGGAATAGTAAAGGATTGCTGGCAGCCACCGGAACCGGGAAGCAGTAAGGATCTAGCTTCTTTCCCAGAGCCTTCAAACAGAGCATGGCCCTGTTGACACCTTGATTTTTTTTTTCTTTAAGCCTACAGAATATGATAAATTCCTGTTGATTTAGGCCAGCCAGTTTATGGCACTTTTCAATGAAATCCCTAGGTGAGGAAGGAGACCCATAATCCTCTTAAGCTTCTAAGAGCCCTTCCACCTAGACTTCTACATTGCATTTCGGTAGAAGAAGAAAAGGTTGGCAGACCCAGGTGCCACCCTTAATTGTACTCCTGTAGATCGAAGGCATGGTATGGAGGAATCTTTCCAGAAGGCATTCTTTCTGCTTAAACATGTTCAAACTCCTAGTCATGTACCCCAGCCTACTTCATGGATTAAGACTCTTTCATATGTAATTTCTAGAATTGTAAGCCTTTAAAAGGGCAAGAATTTTCTTTGTCAAGGAGCTCAGTGGTTAAGATATTTTCACTTGCTGCAGTTCCTGGCCAAATAAATCACCACTTCCTTCCCAGTTTGGTGTTCAAGAGGTTTGTTTGCGGTCTTTCCTATTCCATAGGAACCTGAGGGGGAGGGTGTCACCATAATTCATGTGAGAGATGATGGTGATTTTGCCAGATTGGTGCTGGTGGAAGTCTTGAGGGGCATTGGATCCAGGGTACTTTAAAAAGATAAAATTGACATGATTTTCTGACATGTCTGTGGTGCATGGAGAAGCATTTGAAGTAATTCAAGAACAAATGCAGCCTTTTACTCTTAAGAATTGAACTCAGGGAAACCTGACAGCCGTATTTCTGAACAATAATGACAGATGTCTATGATTTTTTTATTGCAAATTTGCAATGGAGATCAAACCTAGAAGGATCAATTATAATAGGAGTTGTCTATTACTGATCTCATTCTTTGTACTAGGCTCTTAATATATACATGTCATTTAATCCTCCCAAGACTCCTTCAATATAGACATTTTTACCTTCATTTTACAAATAGGAACCCTTTACTTAAAGATATTTTGTATGTACTCAAGGAAGTATTATAGGAAAGATTGAAACCCAGATTTTCCTGATGCCAGCACCAAGTTTCTATCAAGAAGTAAACAATGCTTTAGGAAATAAAACAATGTTTCTGAGAAATTAGGATGCTAAATAAAACATTTCATTTATAGCTCAGTTTTAAGATGCTTTTCATATATTCTTAGAATGTATGGAATACTCTTGCCTTTGTTGTTTTTTTGTCTTCGTGGAATCTAATTTATTGCTAACCATGAGTAGACACTCAAGGAATACTCACTGGTTTTAAATTGATGTACTAACTGGCCCCTGGTATTAGACAGATTTCTGTGATGGTGAATCATCTGTTTATATATACTTAATACAGGTTAAATAATTCTTATTTACATTTGATTAATACTTTACTATTTACCAAGGACTTTCATACTAGTAACAATATTGACAAGATAAATAACAGTTCCTGTTATTTATTGTTGTATACCAAATCATCCTAAAATTTACAGGCTTAAAACCATCTGTGATGGTTAATATTGAGTGTCAACTTCATTAGATTGAAGGATGCAAATGGGTATATCTGTGAGGGTGTTGCCAGAGGAGATTAACATTTGAGTCAGTGGATTGGGATAGGCAGACTCACCTTCAATCTGGGTGGGCACAATCTAATCACCTGCCAGTGTGACCAGAATAAAAGCAGGCAGAAGAATGTGGAAAAAGACTAGATTGGCTTAGTCTTCTGGCCTACATCTTTCTCCCGTGCTGGACACTTCCTGCCCATGAATATCAGACTCCCAAGTTCTTCAGCTTTAGGACTCTAGCCTTCAACCACAGACTGAAGCCTGCACTGTCAGCTTCCCTACTTTTGAGGTTTGGGGAGTTGGACTGGCTTCCTTGCTCCTCACCTTGTAGATAGCCTATGGTGGAACTTCACCTTGTGATCATGGGAGTCAACACACCTTAATAAACTCCCCTTATAAATTCATCTACCCTATGAGTTCTGTCCCTATAGATAACTCGATAAATATACCATCTATTTTTTTAAAAAAGCATTTTTCATTATTCTGGGGGTTGACTGGGCACAGGTGGTTCTTGCTCAAGGTTTCTCATGTAGTTGAGTCAGACAGTGTCTGAGTCCAGAGTCATCTTAAAGATTTCTTCATTTACATGTCTAGGATTGACACCAGCTAGAGTCCTACTTGAGCTGTTGGCCTGAATGCCTACACATAGCCTTTCCATGTGGCCTGGCCTTCCCCATACTTGGAGGCTAGATTCCAAGAGACAGCATCCAAGGTGACAGGCAGCAGATGCAGCAGTTTCTTAAGGACCAGGTCTGGGAACTGTCACAGTGTCACCTCTATTAATTATGTTGGTCATTTACAGAACCTAGATGCAAAGGGAGGAACATAAACCCCACCTCTTGATGGACAGTGTGTCGAAGAATTTTAAAATCACATTTAAAATTTGATGACAAAAATTTGATTTATACCAGGACGGTTAAAAGTTCAGAAATTGGGGACTTTTCCTAAAATTACAGAGTTAATATGGGCTACAACAGTGATTTGAACCAAATTCTTACTGTAAGGGTTATTGCCAAGTTTAAAATGAGGAAATAGACCAGCAAAAGAAAATTAAATGCCAATTCATTCAACTCCTGGGTGAGGTTCCATGGTCCCGGGGAAAGGGGCCAGGGAAGTCAGGCTTGACTCTTCCGGGCATGGGGTTTTATAGGGAGTGAAGGCGTTTTGATTCGTTGTGGGGAAACCGGACGTGGCTGGGGCAAGCTGCTATTGGTAGGTAGGCGGGATTTCGGGTGAGCGGGCTGCCCATGGGGAGTGGCATCTGGAGGGAGCAAAATGCTATTGGGCAGGTTTTGGCGGGGCTTCTTTTAAACTTTGGCGGGGTTTTCCAATGGTGGGGTAGGTGCCGGGTGTAGGGCTTGATGTTGGGCACGGAGTGGTGAGGTAGTTTTTAGGTGGTGCGGAGAGGGATGGGCGTGTCCGAGCTCCCGGCAAGGCAACTGGCCTTACACTTACTTTACTTTCTATCATCAGAAAGCAGTGAAGTAGAGTGCTCAAGAACTTGGTATCTGGAGTCATATTGTCTGAATGCAAATTTCGGTTCTACTTTCCAGCTTTATGATATTGAGAAAGTAACTTGGCTTCTCTTGCCTTGGTTTACTCATATGTGAGATGTTAATAATTGTAACTAATACATATAGAGAAGAAGATTGAGCTAATAGACATAAGAACTTAGAACAACACCTGGACTAGCGTATAGTAAACAATCAATGAGTCAGCTATTATTATACATTTCACAACTGACTGGCAGAATTTTGAAGAAATTCGGCAATTTTGTGGGTTAGATGTGTACATGTAAAGCGTGCATGGAGGAAGTTTAAGTGACAAATGACTAGTGTTTATAAGAAGACGTGATGGGTGTTCTACCAAGTGTTTAGTTACCTTTCTTCTGTACTGTCATTGAATCAGATTTCAATCTTATACTTTCCACCTTGCATAGAAATCATCTGTTTATCCATTTGTCTCCTTGCTAGAATGTCAGGTCAAGGAGGACAACACTATTCTTATTCATCTGTGTTTCTTAGTGACTTACACAGAATATGGCACTTAGTAGGAATTCAATACGTTGGTAAAATAGATGCATAGTATGTCAATACTCTGGAACAAAAATCTGAAATGAGAAAAGGGGATTATATTCTGTAAGGATTTTCCTTTTTGAACTTGTGGGCTTATCATAGTCTGAAATTTTCAAAGAAAGTACAGGGAAGGAAATATAGACCTAGATGATATCCAAACAACCCATTTACTTTAAAATTCATTCATTCATTCACTCTTCCACTAAGAGATGAGTTATTCACCTCTTACAAAACAGTAAAATAATTTTGAATTATTTCTATTTTAGAAACAACTGGTTATGTGTTGTGCAGTCCAGCCACTCAGATAGGGCTCATTACTGTGTTTATATTCAAGCAAAAGTGTCTTACCCTTTGAATTCATTGTCAAGCCTGGTAAACATTAGAAGCTGCAGTCATGTTGGAATAAACAGAGAACTAAGGAACTCCTCTGCTCTAAGAACTTAGTAATTTAAATTTAGTTTTAAAGTTTACATTTTATTTTGACATATGATGGTTTTTATCTTTGTTGTGATGTTGGTAATCATTTGAGGAATAGCAAAATGACTTAGAATTCTAATTTCTAGAATCAATATAAGGAGAAGAAAGATAAAGCTCTAAAATTCCCGAGATTAGTAATTGAATCAACAGGATTTGATGCAAAGAGGTCTATTGACGCTTTATGATACTGCCCTTCTTGGAATATATAGAAGAGTCCTCCTTGTTCCATATTGCATACGGTATCCATTAAATGCAAATTATCCTTCAATGGAAAGGCAGAGATTAATAAGTAAAACAATAATGTTGCATTAAATGAGCCTGATGAGAGAGCTCACATAAAGATTCCTCAAAAATATTCATGAGATATGAATAGTTGCACAGTGATTATTGAATGATAGATTTGAGGAAAGAGGCCTTACTTAAAAGGTACTATTGTAGAAAAAAAAATTTATAATAGGTTAAGCAACTTTTGACAATTTGGTTTGGGATGTAATCACTGTAATTGTTTGCGTGGGTAATTTCTTGGTACTTTCTGAGTTTCCAGAAACTTTTCTGTCTGTAGTCAGTCAGTTCTAGATCATAGTTAAGGGAAAAAAAATTAAGAAAATATCTCTCCTCTGACCCTGTTACATTGTCTACTTCTCATCCTACTCACATTTAAAAGGTAAGGAAAGCTCAATGTTAAGGAAATGTTCCTCTTCCATTAGTTCCGTGTAGATTTGTTTCATTCTGTGAGTAAATACTTGGTTCTCTAGGGGCTTAAAATCCCTCATAAGAAAAATTACTCAACCAGTGAATCAGTTATTAGGAAGAGGGCACTGACCAGCTGTTCTCTTCCTGAGGGGCAGAATTGGCCGAAATAGACTTACATAGGAAATGGAAAGTTATAAGGAAAGAAACCTTCCTGATGATAAGGTTGATAGAAACCTAAAGGGTTCAAGTTTCCTTCCAAGAGTAAATGTGACCCAGTGGATGAAAGCTAGCCTGTAACCTGAGACAGACTCCTGAAAAATCTGCGCTTTTTCAGCCAAGTCTGTATCCTTGGACAATTTGAGTTTTCCTAGCTGCTATTTAATTAACTGAAAAAGGGAAGAAGATAATATTTAACTTTTAGAACTAGTGCATAGATTTTAAAACGATTTGCATAAAACTCTTGACACATAATTCACCGTCAATAAATGGTAGCTGTGATTATTTTCACTACCTCTGACTTGGGGACATGTAATCTCACATCAGTTCAAGGTGATTTCAGTGGCAATGATTTTCTCAGTCTTCATTTGAAGGAAGGAAGCTTGGCAAATAACACGCAAAGTGGTTCTTAAAAAACATAACTGATAATGATTATTTTCCCTTTAATAATAGGAAAATGAGAATTCTCCATATTTCCTGGAGGAAGAAACCCATTTTTCTCTAATAGCATCTCATAATGTGCTGGTGCTCATACCCCTGCCATTCTAATTTACAATAATAATATGCTAATTTTATGCTTGTAATTTTAGATTGGATTAAGTGCCAGATTTTTAGAGAAATAAATGACAAAATATATTTCTTTTGGAATTTTTTATATAGAAAAATACTTAAATACGTCCTATGATTCAATGGTTATGTTTAGGATGCCCATCTAAAACTTGATTATGCCTTGCTCAGGCTGGTCTTTTTGAGTACACTTTCAATGATAATGTGTAGTTGTTTAAGAGAAAGAATTTTGATTTTTCAATTTTAATGTTAATTATGAGATTTTTAAGAAGAGCATTAAAGAACCCTTTAGTTCTTTAAAGTTTCCATCACATTTTTTTGGACTGTTTGTTTATACTGAGGTTAGAAATAGTCCTATTCTTTTAGTTTTGCTCGTAATTTTTTTGCAATTAGAACAAATACATAAATTATATCAACACGCATTGTGTGCAGATCCCAGACCTACATACCTTGAAATTAATATAGATATAAACAGTATATATTTTCAAGCCATGAAAAAAATAAAAGCCCAAATTAGATTAATCTGTGAAGGGATCTTATGGCTCCCATTGACTTTTCTTATAAGATGTAAACTATGAAAACAGCTGTGGGCTTCTTATCACAGGGATCTTCTTCCTTATACTAGATGCTCAGTACTTTTTTTAGAGATCTTAAGGAAGGAAAGCAATCTTCCATCCCCAGAGCAGAAGTTGGCTTTTATTTGCTCCTATTTTTCTCTGTGTGGCATTCTCTAACTTTTCTATCAGATAAGTTAAATGGAGTGTTTAGATTGCCCTTGCTGATAAAGTTTAATCAATTAAAAAGTATTTACAATGTGCTATGTACTGTGATAAGTATTCAAGAGATAAACATGGAAAGAAAAGCCAGGGCATGTCAATGGCATACTTACTGAAATATTTCTTGGAAGAGCAAGATTTATTCATACAAGTAACTTATAGTCAACCATTTTTTATTTCTCCTAATTTATTCCATTCCTTCAATCATTCCTTCCCCCAAAATGTATTAAAACATATCATCTTGTAGAAAGTGCTTGGCTAGGCTTTGAGGTTACAATAGAGAAAATAAATGGTTCTTGCCTTTGCAGATAATGTAGCAATAATTATGAAGGAGTTGTAAACAAAGAGCAACGAATCCATAAAAGAAACAATGCCTAATTCTGAGGGTATGTTAAGGAATTCTTAATAGAGTTAATTTTTTTTTTAAACTGACTCTTAAAAGTTGATTTGGATTTCACCAAACAGTATATGATCAACCATGCAGTAGGGTATTGGGGCTAAAGGCATTGTTACCTGGGGTAGAGTGAAGGGACACGTGGAATTGTGAAGCATAACAGCGTATTTGGAAAACGAGTAATGAAACATTGCAGGAAAATAGGAACAAAGCAAATGGCAGAAGATGGGAATGTACTGAAAAGCAATGGCCAGATAATGAAGTATCTTAAATTTCCTACTAAGGCATTTATGTTACTGGAAATGGGAAGTCATTGAAGAATTTTATGAAATGGGCTATCATGATCATATTTGAGTTTCACAAAGATAATACTAGTGGTAATTAAAAATTAGGATAAGGGTGGAGGCTCTGATATCAGTTGATAGCTTATTGCATTCATCCATGACAGATTTGATGACTTTCTGAACAGAAGCATGGCAGTGGAGGTGGAGCAAAGCTAATGTCCTTGAGAACTATTAGGAGGCAGACACTCTAGGATGTAAGCCACTGTTAATGTAATGGCTACGGGATAGGGAAGAGTTTCCAATCATAAACAGGTTTCTGGCTAGAGATACTAGGTGTTTTCTGTCAATAAGCCAAACCTATTAGAGACTTCATGGCACAGAACCTGGCAGACATAAACAGTAGGGATACTTATAAAGCACATGTAGCTCTCAGGTATCCCACAGAATATGTTACAGAAGAATATGTTTTGGGGGGTTAGACCAGGTTTGGGGCAACCTGGCTACATTTTTGGGGAGAAATCTGATGTATTTTTTTCCTTTGGTAGATATATGTTAAGAAACTTATTACAAAATTACCAACACAAATGTAAGTTCACACATTGTTACGTCCCATCTTACTTTCTGAAAAGGTCTGCACCATAAAAAATTTTCAGCGTTTAAGCTTCATTAGTGTCATGGAAAATCCACCTCTGGCTAAGATATAATTTTATTTCTCTATCAGTTATATTTCCACCTCTACACACACACACACACACACACACACACACACACACACACACAGACACTCACTTTTATTATTCTCCTGTAAAGTCAGTTTATTCTGGAATCTTACAAGGCCACTGAGCCCCTTGTGAGAAGTCAGTATATTTTTTTAACACTTTAAACACAAAATATTAAAATAACATTTCAACCTGTAAACAATGCAAAGCTCATTCTTTCTTAAAACTATCACAGATAAAATAAAGAGGTTTTAATAGCAATTATATTCAATATGTATTAATTAAGTACTAAATAGCAGATGGTCTCTTTATATGTGGTAACTTCCTTGATCCTCACAGAAATCCTTTGTAGTAGATTCCATTACTCTTCCTAATTTACAGATGAGAAAAGTGAGTCCCAGAAAGGTTAAATAACTTTCTCAGGTTGTAAGCAGTTAATAATTGCTAGGGCCAAGCCTTGGGTCTCAGTGGTTTGGCTCCAGAAACTGTGCTCACTGCAACTTTCATGTCACTATATCGCTTCTTATGAATTTATTCATGTGAATTTATTCACATGATAGATGGAAAACACAGAGACCGTATTTGTAGGCATTTTAGTGAACTGTTAAAAAATTAGCTCATGAAGAGAGAGACAAGTTAGAAATAATAAACATTTACTAAGCGCCTACTATATACTAATGTAGCTAAGCTTGGGAGACCTTTCCTTTCTGTCCTCTTGGATATGTTCCTATTTTCTTTCTAGAAGAAAAGTATCAGGAGAATTGATGATAGAATCACTCTGGATTGGGAGCCATTTTCTGGTTGTAGAACATTGTACTCTACAAAGATTAGTCTTTCAGTGCTCTTCAGATCCCCACGGGGTAAAATGGCAAGAATCATTACTCTTCTTTCTTCCCTGACCAAATGAACACTGACCCCCATATGCCCTAATTCTTCTATCCTTCTTGTCTTCCATGGAACTCACTTCAAGGCTCTCTTTGCAAACAGAGGCTTTCGGAGCCCAGGCATATAAGATAATTCTGTGAAGCAGGGCAGAATAAGACAATAAGGAATGGTGGGATATGTGGAACCAATACGTGTATACATGCTATCCGAAAAGATATTCAAATTCACTTTAGAAACAATACAAATAGCAAACACCCTGCTAGCCAAACAAAATCTCCAAACGGACCTGGGTTCTTTATTTTTAGCCAACCAACCAGTTTGTCAGCCCATTTCTTTTTTTTTTTTTTTATTCCATTTTAGGTTTTGGGGTACATGTGAAGAATACGCAAGATTGTTGCATAGGTACACACATGGCAGTGTGATTTGCTGCCTTCCTCCCCATCACCCATATCTGGCATTTTTCTATCATGTGTCATCTCCTCCCCTTTTCCCACAGGTGAAACCAAGCAGAGATAAACAGAATAATGGCCTTAAAAGATGTCTGCACTCTAATCCCTCAGAAACCGAATATATGATGTTACTTGGCATATGAGTCAAAGTTAGGGACCTTAAAATTTAGAAAAAAATTATCCTGAATTTTCTGTCTGGATTCGATCTAATCACATGAGCTTTAAAAGTAGAGAACTACCTCCATGGAATCAAGCAGAAGGGAAAGACACAGAGTTTCAGAGTAAAGAAATAGATGCCCCATTGCTAGTGCAAAGATGAAAGGGATAAAGAGCAGAATGCAAGTGGCGTTTGGGAACCAAGAGAGGCTCATGACTGAAAGACCGCAAAGAAACAGTTACCTCATCTCTCTAACCATAAGGAACTGGGCTCTGCCCACTAACCTGAAAGAGAAAGCTGCCTCTTCTCCAGAGCCTCCAGAAAGGAATGAAATCTTGATTTCCTCCTTGGGGAACTCTAAGTAGAGAACCAGCTGAGTCACACTGTGCCTGAACTTCTGCCCCACAGAAAATATGAGATCATAAATTGGCATCTGAATTTCCAAGTTTTTGCTAATTTGTTACAGTAGTAATAAAAGTCACCGTTCCCACTCCTTCTTTTGTCTTACATTGTGGCATCTCAGACTTCAGTTGCATATTAATGGAATTAATTAATTTCTGCTGGTCCCAAAGGGACGTGTGAAAAGGAAGCACTCTGGCCCTGTGGCTAGCTGGAAGTCTCAGACAATAGATACTGAAACTCAAGTTTTTTCTCTCTATGTTAATCAAGGCTGTGGCCACTTTTTCTCCTGAGTTATGTCAAAATAAATACTCCTCAGCAAGGAGTTTACTAATTGTTTAAAGACCACACAATCTATTTAGTGCTATGCATTGTTTTTCTGTTTTCTCATTTAATCCTTCAACATTGATGAGTACTATTTTTCCCAAGTGATGAAACTTGCAAGAAAGTTCAATTACAAGTAGTAGAGTGGCATTCAAATTTAAGTCCTTTGAATTTTAGCAGTGGTGGGGAAAGTGTGGGTTACTTTATTACAAGGCATTGGAAAGCTGGGATGAAGCAGAATTGGATCTTATCCATCATTTCAGCTCAGATGTACTAACTCTCCACCCTTGTATGTAAACCTTTTTTATTTTTATAACAAAGTGATCCCATCCCAGTGTCTGTAACTAGATTTATGACTATCAGTTGAACATTTAGAGCACCAGAACACTTGATTAATTGCTAGAGAGCATTTGTTATTTTATTAAGGTGTTTATAATTGAAAAGCCATGCACTAATCTCATGGAGTGAAATGTGCCTATGTATTTTCATAGAACATCATCTGTTGCTGCAAGGAAGCTGAGAGGTCTGCATCAGTTACTTCCCCCATCCAATTCCCATTGTTTCATGTTCCCAAGGTTCTCTTTATTTCTTTAGACTGAAAAGCGTATCTTGGTAGGCTCACTGTTATTCTTTCACTGAATTGTAAGCTCCATAAAAGCAAAGACCATTTTATCTCCTGGAATAGTTCCTGGAACATATGAAGTAAGAACTCAATGCATTTTTTGTAAAAAAAAAAAAAAAAAAAAAAAGCAAACAATGAAATCCCATAATTAAAAACAATGAATAATAAGAAGTGTAGTGTTTTATTGAGAGAGTGAGAGGGAGTCTTAACCTGTACATTACCCACCTGATAATACTTTTTTTATAGTGTGGGAAAGTAGCTACCAAAAATTCTAAGTCATGTGAAAACTCTTAATTTGTTCTAAAAATTTGTCTTCTAGCTTTGGCTTTAATTCTTTTGTTATTATTGTTTTTGTTTGTTTTGCAATGATTTTGTTATGTGCTCATTGCTTGGCCGAGGACAGGCTGTTACAGTTTAGAGAAAGGAATGTGATTAAAAGGTATAATGCAGCCAAGTGGAAGCTTGACTATTTAATCTGAGTTCAAGGCTGCACTATCTTGTATGAACCCTTTGGGTGAATTAAGAAACAAACAAATAAACAAACAAACAAAAAGTCACTTCCCTTGAGCAGACTAGATGAATGGAGATGCCCCAACTGGCATATCTAGTCTGTTTTATACACTGAACAAGCTGAACAGCTACACATAGCAGTCCTGCCTGGTTGACCATTGTCAGGGATACCAGTAGAACATCATTTCAGGCAATTCATGAGACCTCCTTTAGCTTTTTGTTTCACTTTATTTATTTTTTGTACCCACGTCCAAACTCTAGACTGTTGTATATCCATACCTCTTGAAGTCTGCCTCTCATAACCTCACGTTGAATGGCCCTCTGAGTCACTTTCTACCATTTTGATTTTGGACATTTTTGCTTTTTTGGGGGGGGGGGGGGGGGCTTTGTTTGCTTCTTTGGCCTCCATGACCCTAATATCAGGGAATGACATTTTCAACTCTGGGCTTGGCCCAGCAAAATCCACAACCCCACTCAGAGCAAGCCTACCTCAGCATCCTAGGGGAAGAGAGGCAATTTAAAAAGCACCAAAGCTTTTAAATAACTTATGCAAATATCTCAAAGAACAACTTGAAATGTATCCATGTGATCAGAAGCATCAGACAAAGAGTCAATGAGATGTTCTAAATGGCCACAGGATCTAATTGCATAAACTATAAGGCAAATTTGATTGCCTTCAGAGAAAAAGAATACATTGAACCATCTGAGAAGTAAAAAAAAACACATCACAAAAAGTTTCATTATGTGGAAATGGGAATTTTGCCTTATGTTCAAAACATAACTCATGAATGCATATTATACTAACATTGATTGTTATTGATCACTCTTTGGCTGTTCAAAGTGAGCAGGTGAGCGGATATATTGGGACATCTACTATACTTTAGTAATCACATTCATTAAAGTACTCTAGGAAAAATTATTATTATTAATAAATATCCTTCCTCTCAATATTTTCTTCTAAAGGTCTATTATTTTCTAAAGATATTACAATAAATAACAATCATCTAATATTTAAAATAATCTAAAAATTTGGGGAACAAAAACTAAGACTATTACATCTAACTCTGGCCATAGCTGTTACAGCCTCATTAAATAATGCAAATACCTGTTCTCAAACATAGCTGTCTTCAGAAATTCCCCTTCCACATCCATCACCCATCATGATGTTTTCATCAGCTGCTTCTAATGATTTTGTTGCTGTTTCTGACTTGAAATTTTAAGATGAATGAATTGATAAATGGTTGAATGAATGCATGCTAACTTAGAACTGTCTTGTTCTGAGTAGATGGAAGTCAGTCAGATAGCATTGATGGGGAATGTGGGCAAGAAGAGTGCTCTTCTTTGCCCATATTAATGAAACTCTGTCGTGTTATAAATCAATAATTTCAGCAACTGATGGGAGACAGACGGCTGAAGGGAACACAGGAATTTTAAAATAGCTCAACGTTCAGGTTGCACAATTAGAACATGTTGTTAAGAGCTTTGACATTTTTATCTAATGAACTTATATAATTTCACTGTAAATGTATTTTTAAAATTTATTTCAATGAAAGTAATGCATTTAAGTGGTAATGAAACATCTGAAGAATTGAAATCTTCCTTTTTCTAATCCAAACTCTTGCCCAGCAATTTCATTCCTTGATGATAACAATAACTCCCTGATTACAATCTTTCACGTATTTTTCTAAAAATAATTGTAAAGATAAGCACATTCATGTATGCGCACACATCCTTTTTATTTACACTAATGGGATAGTACTAAAATACATTTATATACTTCACTTTTATCTGATAATAATATATTTTAGAAATCATTTTATACCAGGAAATTGAGACCCACTTCATTTCTCATATTTTCAAAATGTATCAATTATATTCAAAGCAATGGTAAAGATTAAGCTTTACCTGTCCTCCCACTTATACATAGATGCAACTATTTTATAACCTATTTTTTATTTTAAAATCATTTGGTGATTAATTTAAGCCACTATGTAATCACCCCTATAATAAGCTTTAAACAATTACTTTTGAGTCACTTTTATGAAACATGATTATTTGTCTTGCTGATATTAATTCCCTCGCTCTCTTTTTAATTTTTGATAGCTATATTGATTATCTTTGCAATTTTGAAAAATAGATTTATTACAATTTCTTTATCCATGAACTTCAGTTAGGATCTAGGATCCCCTATAGTTATCTTACCTTCTGAGGCGGAGACTACACCAAAATCCATCCTCCTTTACTTCAACACTAAAACAGTTTTACTTAAATGTGACTGCCCAGCTAAGCTCTATAATTCTCAGAAAACCTTGCTGTTAAATGTAATCATGTGACAAAAATCTTGCTAATACAACATGCCATGGAAACAATATCTGTTAGCTTCTATGTATTTGCTTAAGAGAACATTATTACCTTCTGTGATGGTTACTAGAGAGTGTCAACTTGATTGATGCGAAGTATTGATCTTGAGTGTGACTGTGAGGGTGTTGTCAAAAGAGATTAACATTTGAGTCAGTGGGCTGGGAAAGGCAGACTTACCCTTAATCTGGGTGGGCACAATCAGCTGCCAGCATGGCCAGGATAAAAAATGAGCAAAGGAACATGAAAAAACTAGACTGACAGCCTCCCAGCCCACATCTTTCTCCCGTGCTGGATACTTCCTGTCCTTGAACATTGGACTCCAAATTCTTCAGCTTTGGGACTCAGATGGGCTTTCTTTGCTCCTCAGCTTGCAGATGGCCTATTTTGGGACCTTGTGATCGTATGAGTTAATAATCCTTAATAAACTTCCATATATATAAATACTCCTTAATAAACTCCTATATATATATGACTACTGTTAACTGCCCCAGATATCCTGAAGGAAGAATATGAGAGGCTCAGGTCAGCTACCAATTAACAAAGGGATTGTGCAAAAGTCAAAGTCTCCATGGCAATAATAAAGAAAATCACAAATCTTTAAGTGAAGGGAACAGGATCTGCTGGTATATATCTCCGATTAGATCTGTCCCTCTAGAGACCCTGACTAATAAACCTTCTATTCTTTTCACCTTCCTCTGGTTGAAAAGATGATCACTAGTGTGGCTTAGAAGCCATATATTTAATATTGTAAAACTTCCATAGTCTTGGACTCTGAAAGATGGCATGGAGAAGAGCCAGTTATTGACCAGAAATGTTGAGAATCACTGAGAGGAAAATAAGCTTCTATTCTTTTTTTGAGCCATAGCATTTTGGGAGGGTCTTTGTTATGATATATTTTAACTCTAAGAAGTAAAATTGTTTCCTCCTCTGCCCATCTGTCTTTTCACTTCCCATCAGACCTATCATGTGCAGCACATGCAATTCGTGTCCTGTTCAGATCCTCTTAGCATTCTCTGTGCCAGTGCATGCCACAGTGCCCTGCTGCAAATGCCTGCCACTGTCAGTCTCAAGGTTTTACCTCCTCTCACATCTGAATGTAATAGAAAGTTACACCCCAGGAGCAGTTCTTTGCCAGTGATGGACTGGAGTTTGAAGATAAATACTTTAGCTTTCCTGAAGTTTTCCTTGGGAAATTATAATTTTCAGGCACATTTTACATTGTCTCCAGGAGCTCCTCAGCAAGATCACATTCTAGTTGCCCACCTATTTAACTTGATTGAAAACACACTTTTTATTTGTCTTCCTTTTCTTATTGGTCTTATTTCTTTCTTCTCCTGACAATACTTCTTAGGAATAACTCTAAACTTCTTATCCTCAATTTTTTATTTTTGTTTTTTTGAAATATGCTAGTTGAGGAACTCAAGGTAGTATGAGAAGTCCTGATCCTAATCTATCTCTTGATTTAAAAAAAATTCTGAAATTAGAGAGTTTGTCAGTCACATAGTGATAAGAACCCTGTCAGCAGTTCTTTCTGAGCTCATGTGAATGGCCTCTTGATGTAAACCTTAGGACCAGCTAATACAGGAGCTAAATATCTGGGCCTGGATCAAGGGTAGTTTGCTTGATATGTTGGTGCAAGTAGAAAAAGGAAAACTGCCACATTTACTACTCAGAGTTGGAAAGAGAGTAGTGAGGAAAAGTCTTTCCTAATGGGCAAAACTTCATTTAGTACATCTGCTCATAAACTTTAGGGAAGGAAGAAGTGGTCTGAGATAAAGAAACTCCTGGGAACTGGTGCCTGGCTTAGTAATTGATGGATGTATACCCTGGTGTGCACAGCATCACAATTGCTAAGGCTCTTAACTGTGAGATATTGTAATAAAATATAGGTGAAAGGGGATGCACTCGCTTATGTTATAGCTCTAGTACTTGAGAGACATGGTGAAAATGATTATTATTTGCATCTTGGAGTTGATTGACTACTGCTAACTGCCCCAGTTATCCTGAAGGAAGAATATGAGAGGCTCAGGTCAGCTACCAATTAACAAAGGGATTGTGCAAAAGTCAAAGTCTCCATGGCAAAAATAAAGAGAATTATAAATCTTTCAGCAAACGGAACAGGATCTGCTGAAAATCAGAAATTCCTGATTTCAATTGTTGTGCTGTTATGCAGATTTAAATTTGCAATCCTTTTACATCAATGTCAGGACACTGAGAATGAAGGAGTGGTACCCTTAGAGCTAGGTGAAGATATTTGGGTGAATGGACTTGAAAAACGTGAATTCCTGCTTTTTTTTTTTTTGCTTAAGAATTGATTTGGCTATGGGGGATCTCTTTTGGTTCCATATGAAGTTTAAGGTGGTTTTTCCAGTTCTGTGAAGAAGGTCATTGGTAGCTTGATGGGGATAGCGTTGAATCTGTAAATTACTTTGGGCAGTATGGCCATTTTCACAATATTGATTCTTCCTAACCATGAACATGAAATGTTGCTCCATCTGTCTGTGTCCTCTCTTATTTTGTTGAGCAGTGGTTTGTAGTTCTACTTGAAGAGGTCCTTTACATCCTTTGTTAGTTGTATTTCCAGGTATTTTATTCTCTTTGTAGCAATTGTGAATGGCAGTTCCTTCTTGATGTGGCTCTCTTTAAGTCTGTTATTGGTATTTGTGATTATAGCGCATTGATTTTTTATCCTGAGACTTTGCTGAAGTCGCTTATCAGTTTGAGGAGATTTGGGGCTGAGACGATGGGGTCTTCTAGATATACAATCATGTCATCTGCAAATAGAGACAATTTGACTTCCTCCTTTCCTATTTGAATACCCTTTATTCTTTTTCTTGCCTGATTGCTCTGGCTAGAACTTCCAGTACTATATTGAATAGGAGTGATGAGAGAGCACATCCTTGTCTAGTGCCAGATTTCAAAGGGAATGCTTCCAGTTTTTGCCCATTCAGTATGATATTGCCTGTTGGTTTGTTGTAAATAGCTTTTATTATTTTGAGATACATTCTGTCAATACCTAGTTTATTGAAGGTTTTTAGCATAAAGGGCTGTTGAATTTTGTCAAAGGCCTTCTCTGCATCAATTGAGATAATCATGTGGTTTTTGTCTTTGGTTCTGTTTATGTGGTGAATTACATTTATAGACTTGCGTATGTTGACCCAGCCCTGCATCCCTGGGATGAAGCCTACTTGATCATGGTGGATAAGCTTTTTGATGTGCTGTTGCAATCAGTTTGCCAGTATTTTATTGAAGATTTTTGCATCTATGTTCATCATGGATATTGGCCTGAAGTTTTCTTTTCTTGCTGAGGCTCTGCCAGGTCTTGGTATCAGGATGATATTGGTCTCATAAAATGATTTGGGAAGGATTCTCTCTTTTTGGAATATTTGGAATAGTTTCATAAGGAACAGTACCAGCTCCTCTTTGTATGTCTGGTAGAATTGGGCTGTGAATCCGTCTAAACCTGGGTTTTATTTGTGTGGTAGGCTCTTACTTGCTGCCTCAACTTCAGACCTTGTTATTGGTCTATTCAGGATTTTGACTTCTTCCTGGTTTAGGCTTGGGAGGATGCAAGTGTCTAGGAATTTATCCATTTCTTCCAGGTTTACTAGTTTATGTGCATAGAGATGTTTTAATAATCTCTGATGATGGTTTGTATTTCTGTGTAATCTCTGGTGATATCCTCTTTATCATTTTTTATTGAATTTATTTGATTATTCTCTCTTTTCTTTTTTATTAATCTGGCTAGGGGTCTATTTTGTTGATATTTTCAAAAAACCAGCTCCTGGATTTATTGATTTTTGAAGGGTTTTTTGTGTCTCTATATCCTTCAGTTTGCTCTGATCTTAGTTATTTCTTTTCTTCTGCTAGCTTTTGAGGTTTTTTCATCTTGCTCCTCTAGCTCTTTCAATTTGACGATAGGCTGTCTATTTTAGATCTTTCCTTGCTTCTCATGTGGGCATTTATTGGCCACGGAGGCAACACCACACATTTACAACCATCCAATCTTTGACAAACCTGACAAAAACAAGCAATGGGGAAAGGAGTCCCTGTTTAATAAATGGTGTTGGGAAAACTGCCTAGCCTTGAGCAGAAAGCAGAAACTGGACCCCTTCCTGACACCTTATGCCAAAATTAACTCCAGATGGATTAAAGACTTAAACATAAGACCTAACACCATAAAAACCCTAAAAGAAAATCTAGGCAAAACCATTCAGGACATAGGCGTAGGCAAGGACTTCATGACCAAAACACCAAAAGCATTGGCAACAAAAGCCGAAATAGACAAATGGGACCTAATCAAACTCCACAGCTTCTGCACAGCAAAAGAAACAGTCATTAGAGTGAATCTGCAACCAACAGAATGGGAAAAAAATTTTTGCAATCTACCCATCTGACAAAGGGTTGATATCCAGAATCTACAAAGAACTAAAACAGGTTTACAAGAAAAAAACAAGCCCATTCAAAAGTGGGCAAAGGACATGAACAGACACTTTACAAAAGAAGACATACATGAGGCCAACAAACATATGAAAAAATGCTCATCATCACTGGTCATTAGAGAAATACAAATCAAAACTACATTGAGATACCAACTCATGTCAGTTAGAATGGTGAACATTAAAAAATCTGGAGACAACAGATGCTGGAGAGGATGTGGAGAAATAGGGACACTTTTACACTGTTGGTGGGAGTGTAAATTAGTTCAACCAGTTGTGGAAGACAATGTGGCAATTCCTCAAGGACCTAGAAATAGAAATTCAATTTGACCCAGCAATCCCATTACTGGGTATATATCCAAAGGATTATAAATCGCTCTACTATAAGGACACATGCACACAAATGTTCACTGCAGCACTGTTTAGAATAGCAAAGATCTGGAACCAACCCAAATGCCCATCGATGATAGACTGGACAGGGAAAATGTGGCACATATACACCATGGAATACTATGCAGCCATCAAAAATGATGATTTCATGTCCTTTGTAGGGACATGGATGAACCTGGAAACCATCATTCTCAGCAAACTGACACAAGAACAGAAAATCAAGCACAGCATGTTCTTACTCATAGGTGGATGTTGAACAATGAGAACACATGGACGCAGGGTGGGGAGCATCACACACTGGGGTCTGTAAGGAGGAAAGAGGGGAGTGACAGCAGGGGGTGGGGAGTTGGGGAGAGATAGCATGGGGAGAAATGCCAGATATAGGTGATGGGGAGGAAGGCAGCACATCACACTGCCATGTGTGTACCTATGCAACAATCTTGCATGTTCTTCACATGTACCCCAAAACCTAAAATGCAATAAAAAAAAAAAAAGAAAAACGTGAATTCCATATTATCCCAGGTATTCTACATCAGCAAAAATCCCATCCATCTCATCACTGTTCCTTTCAAGGAGAGAGAATCCAACCTCTCCTTGTTTGCATGCTTACCTTGCTCTAGATCTTCCACTGCCTCATCCATTGCCTTTAGACCAATAAGTAGAGTTATTTCTGCATAGCCCAAGTAATGAATACTGTACCTGAAAAAAAGGAAATAATAATTTACCAAAAGAGCAGTAGCAACTGGTTGAAATATGCTATCAGAAATTGGGTGAATGTGCCTCAGAATTAATCTTGAAATGCTATACCGGGGTAGGGAATGGCAGAGTGGAATATAAGACTAGATAGTGAACACTATGAATATATGAGTCCATTTTCATACTGCTATGAAGATATACCTGAGATTTGGTAATTTATAAAGAAAAAGATGTTTAATGGACTCACAATTCTACATTGCTGAGAAAAACTCACAGTCACAGTAGAAGCTAAGGAAGAACAAAGGCACATCTTACATGGCCAGAGTCAAGAGAGCATGTGCAGGGAAACTGTCCTTTATAAAACCATCAGACCTCATGTGATTTCGTCACTATCACAAGAACAGTACAGAAAAAACACACCCCCATGATTCAGTTACTTCCCCATGACATGTGGGGATTATGAGAGCTACAATTCAAGATGAGATTTGGGTGGGGACACAGTCAAACCATATCATGCCACTCCTGACCCCTGCCAAATCTCATCTCCTCACATTTCAAAACCAAACATGCTTTCCCAGCAGCCCCCCAAAGTCTTAACTAATTTCCACGTTCACTCAGAAATCCACAGTCCAAAGTCTCATCTGAGACAAAGCAAGTCCCTTCTACCTATGAGCCTGTAAAATCAAAAGCAAGTTAGTTACTTCTTAGATACAGTGGGGATACAGGCATTGGGTAAATACACCCATTCCAGAAGGGAGAAATTAGCCAAAATGAAAAAGCTACAGGCCCCATGCAAATCCAAAATCCAGTGGGCCAGGCAATCTTAAAGCTCCAAAATGACCTCCTTTGACTCTTTGTCTCACATCCAGGTCATGTTGATGCAAGAGGGGTTCCTATGGTTTTGGGCAGTTCTGCCCCTGTGGCTTAGCAGGGTACAGCACCCCTCCTGGCTGCTTTCATGGGTTGGTATTGTCTGTGGCTTTTCCAAATTCATGCTGTAAGCTGTCAGTGGATCTACCACTCTGGGGTCTGGAGGATGGTGGCCCTCTTCTCACAGCTCCACTAGGCTTGCCCCATTGGAGACTATGTGTGGGAGTTCTGTCCCCACATTTCCTTTCTCCATTGCCCTGGCGGAGGTTCTCTATGAGGGTTCCACCCCTGCAGCACACCTCCGCCTGGACATCCAAGTGTTTCCATACAACCTCTGAAATCCAGGAGGAGGTTCCCAGACCTCAATTCTTGATGTCTGTGCACCTGGAGGCCTAACACCATGTGTAAGCTGCCAAGGCTTGGGGCTATTACCGTATGAAACAATAACTTGAGCTGGATGTTGGCCCCTTTTAGCCATGGCTGGGATGCAGGACACCAAGTCCTTACACTGCACAAAGCAGCAAGGCCCTGGGCCTGGCCCACAAAACCATTTTTTTTTCTCCTAGACCTCCCGGCTTGTGATGCAAGGGCTGTGATGAGGACCTTTGACATGACCTGGAGACATTTTCCCCATTATCATGGTGATTAACATTTGTCTCCTTAATACTTATGCAGATTTCTGTAGCCAGCTTGAATTTCTTCTCAGAAAATGTTATTTTTATTTTTGTCAGGCTATAAATTTTTCAAACGTTTTATGTTGTGCTTCCTTTTAAACATAAGTTCTAACTCCAAACCATATCTTTATGAATGAATAAAACTGAAAGCTTGTAAGAGTGCTCATGTCACATCTTGAACCCTTTGCTGCTTAGAATTTTCTTCCACCAGATACCCTAAATCAGCTCTCTCAAGTTGAAAATTCACAGACTTCTAGGACAGGGGCAAAATTACACCAGTCTCTTTGCTAAAGCATACCAAGAATCACCTTTGCTCCAGTTCCCAATAAGTTCCTTACCTCCATTGAGACCACTTCAGCCTGGACTTTTTGGTGAATAACATTCAACAAGTCTCTAGGAAGCTCCAAATTTTCCTGCATCTTCTTGTTTTCCTCTGAGCCCTCCAAAGTGTTTCAGACTCTGTGTGTTACCCAGTTCCAAACTTGCTTCCACATTTTCAAGTATCTTAATATCAGTGCACCACTCCTGGTACCAATTTACTATATTAGTCCATTTTCATGCTGCTATGAAGAATACCTGAGAGTGGGTAATTTATAAATAAAATGAGGTTCAATGAACTCACAATTCCACATGGCTGGGGAGCCCTCACCATCATGGCAGAAGGCAAAGGAGGAGCAAAGGCATGTCTTACATGGCGGCAGGCAAGAGTTTGCAGAGGAACTGCCCTTTATAAAAACCATCAGATCTTGTGAGACTTATTCACTATCATGAGAACAGCACCAAAGAAACCCCACCCCCGTTATTCAATCATCTCCTACTACATCCTTCCCATGACACATGGAGATGATGAGAGTTATAATTCAAGATGACATTTGAGTGGGGACAAAGCCAAACCATATCAATGAATGTAGGGGAGTAGTCTCTCATGACTTGGGATTAAAATTCTGAAAATATGATCATGAGCTGATTCTATCATATTATTGGGATAACTGTTTAAAGCTTGGAATGGTAGCCTACAGTAGATTAACTTGCTTTAGCAGAGTGTGACAGAAGGGACAAAAAACTCATAGAACTGATCATATTAAAATTAATTTATTTGTCTAAATCTGGAAAATAAATCATCTGAGTATGTTCCCTGGGGGTGCCCAGAGGACACTCCTTTTAAAGTGATAAAGGTGTCAACACTCATGACAAGTAGAGTTGTGGCTGTGTCTATGTTTCTGGGTTGATGATAGAAGACTTTTATATAGGACTTGTGTCTTTGGGGTCAATATGGATAATAAAATCATGGCATATTTGATATCAGGTGGCAGCACTTAACCATCAGTAGCAAAGCATATCTGCTTACAATGATGGTTAGCAAGATCTGAATGACATACAGAGGACCTACATTGTAGATCTATTTTATGTAATAGGTCATAGAGCTAGGGATGAGATAGATAGGTATCCAGCAACCAGCATTATTTGACCTGTATCAAGGTCAGCTGACTACAGCCTGTGGGCCAAATCTAGTCTTTTGTCTGTGGAATATGACCATGTCCATTTATTTACCTACTTTTTATGGCTGTTTTGTGCTACAATGACAAAGTTAAGTAGATAAAACAGAAACTGTATGGCCTACAAAACTGTGACATATTTACTGTCTAGCCCTTTACAAGAGAAGTTAGCACCCTGACCTATATAATCAAACAAGGTCAAGAAAATGTGAGAAGACTGATGTCAGCCTGTGTAATGGAAAATCACAATTCTTGTTTCCAGACCTTAGCCAGTTTTCCGACTCAGAGTTACTGATTGAAGGAAAGGCAGAACCCAGAAGAAGGAATATGCATAAAAGGCAATAGCAACCCCCTACTCCCATTCCTTTGTGTCTTCCTATCCTATTAGGGGTAGCATACATTGAACAAAGGAGAAATACACTGATCTTCCAAGACAGCACTTAAATACAGGTACTGTGCTGTCACTAACACCAGAGTACTACAAAATCAACATGGGCATCCTTGTCAAGGGAGGCATGCAGAAGTCAAGGGATGAATGAAGTCCTAATTCACATCCATTTCACATACATAAGGTGTAGTAATTTTTCTGGTCTCTGAGGGAATATTCAGTTCGGATAAAGTTTTTATATGTATACACCTTATGCTGGTTCTGTCACCAGAGACTCTTGTTTATAACAACAAACTCTCCCTAAGTTCACAGGCGCATCCTCTTTGAGGATTCCTTAGGAACAGCCGATGAAATTGCAAAGCACCTAGGCCTAGATCATGGATAGAATGTTTCAATGTTGGTTCAAGGGAAGAAAGTACTTTTGTCACACTGCTATCAGTTGGAGTGGCCCTAAAATTTGGCAGGGAATGAAAAGTTTTCATTGGGCAGAGGCTTACTCAGTATATTTGACATTAACTTTATGTTAAGAAAGAAGTGGTTTGAGATACTCAAAATACTGGGAAGAATTGAATAGCTTGACAGCTTGTTTAAGAATCTGGAAAATGCAAGTGTAGACTGAAAACAAGAAGATATGGAAAAGAGGCATGCAAATGGACACATATGTGAGTGACATAAAGGCTTGTTGATTTTTTTTTTCTTTTGCTTTGGGACCGTTCTCAGTAGAAGTATCAATTTCAAAGAAGCTACTAAAATCAGGAGGACAGACTTACTCATTTCATATGCACTGACCAGTCTCTGTTCTTCTAACGTAGTACTTGCATGAGTGGTCCATGAATAGAGAAGCCATGTTGGCAGGGATAATGGCTGGCTAAAAGACCAATAGCAGGAGCTCTCTTTTGCCAAAGATTGTCTGCCGCTGAATGTCTGACTAGTCAGCTACAGAAGCCTCGCTAAACTGCCAATATGGTATCATCTTTTGAGGAATCCAACCAGTCACTTGGTGGCTAGTTGATTATATTGACAACAGTTCATCCTTATTGAGATCGATATGCCTCTCATGCCTATAGTGCCTCAGCTAATAACATAATAGTGTTGGAAAAGCCTCTCAAAGTGCATATAAGGTGTCATCTGGAAAGGACATTTTTCAGTATTGAGCATTGTCCTTCAAGGTGCAGTATATACTTTAAATCAATGGTCATTTTATGCTACTGTGATGTAAATAGCTGAATTACATGGGTCTATGAAACAAGTGGTGGAAGTATAATAGAATGTCTGCAACTCAACCTTACTCCTCTTTAACCTTGTCCTTACATTTTAGTCTCTATTAGACTAAAATTGTTGGTTCCTTCATGAGGTAAGCTTTAGCTTGTATTCAATTAAATACAAGCTAAAGCTGCTACCTGATCATTTTAGGCTACTTATGCCAGCAGACCAACAAGCGAATAAAAGAATGAATATACTGCCAGAGTATGTGACCTGATTATTACACAGACACCATACTTCGCCCAATGATTATCATAAACGAGCAATTGCAGTAAACAAGGTTTGATAAGGGCTCTGTGACCAGGGGTCTCAGATACCTCATGATGAAGGTCTGGGATACCCACCACACATGCAATCTAGAACAATAGAATCAGGTCCAAGGGTGAGATAAATCTAGAATCAGTGCCACAAAAGAGAAGAAATATCTGCAATAGTAGTTTGTCCCATGAAGTCCCTAAACTTCCAAGTCATTTTTCTTTTTTTTCCCTAAAAATTTGGACTGGCTACTAGCCTAAAGATGAAGTGACAGCACTTAGTAATATAATCAATATAATCTTGGCATGTGAGTAGATCTGAACAATGCAAGATGTGGACATTAACAGAAACTGTTAGCATTCCTCTCATATTCCCTTATCATTATTGTTCCCATACATTGTTTCTTGCATCTGAAAACCCCTGTGAGTCTGCATGAGGGCTTCCTCTCCAGCCTCCCATAGGGCAGGCCATAAGTATTATGCTTCAGAAAGTGGTAGGTGAGATTTGGAAGACACATACCGCAGCATAATAGCCCTCAGTGGAAAACAACTCTGAGACTGGATTAATCAGAGTTTTCCAGTAACAATGAGGGTCAGATGCCTACAGAAGTAACGTGCTTAATAATAATTCTTTTATTGTCTTTCTTCCCTTCTCTGTCTCTTTTCCTCCTTCCTCTCTTGTTTTTTTCTGGAATTAGCTCTAGTAAGAGACCTGCGCTGAAATCTTTATCCTAGGTTCTCATTTCAGAAAAATTCATCTTTAACATAATACATTTTTCATGCAACAATATTTTACATTCTGTTTTGTCATTATATTAGTCTTAAAGGCTTTGTTTAAAAAAAAAAGGGAAAGCACAAAGCCAAAAGGCACTAAATAGAGGTCACATGATTAAGATTAGTGATATATTGTTTGCTACATGACAACATAGGATAATTTCTTCTCCATGTGTCCAATGTTAAGGCTTCTGAGCCACTTAAAGAAAAAATCTGAAATCAAATTGATTCTCTTTTCTCACATTGCATCAATTTACTTTAAAATATGCATTTTGATTAATTTTATATATTTAGTTTCAGGTGTTGAAGCTCAGGAAAAGATAGCTCAAGATATGCCACTTTGAACTTCAAACCAAGAGCCCTTTGAGAGCGGCAAATGCAGGAAAGGCCTTTTTCTGAGGTTCCCTTATGTGACTAAGGGAAGTTCCTCTAGAAGGAATGCATTTGTCATGAGCCCCCATTCCTATCATCCCATCAAATTACAAAGATTAATTCATAGGAAAGGATACTAAAAGTCCACATCATCTATTCATCTGACAACTGCTACCTCAGAAATTTTATTTGCATTACAAGGCAACTTTTGTTCATCATGCATGCCCTCACGCTCCCATAGCTTGTGTTGCCAACTCCCCTTGAGAAGCCCCAAGCCCCTATTTCTTTCTGCAGCTCAAAATGCTATTTAAGCTTCAACCATCTGGCCTTTCTTTGAGTCTCATATTTTGTGTGGATCCCATGCATATGTGCACATAATAAATTTGTATGTCTTTTCTCCTATTAATCTGTCTTCTGTCAGTTTGTTCCAGCAACTCAAATTATAGAAAGTGGAAGAAAAGTTTCCTTCCTCTCTAAAGTTTCAATGAGAAGCCAGAAGGACAAATGTCTCTGCTCACTCTGAAGGCTGTGAGACCCTGAGACCTGACGAAGTAGGAAAAAGCTAAGAATTATTGTCAAGTCAGTCTCCTGGCTTTCTGCCTGTGGAGTCTGGTTGAGCAAGTGATGGGAGTCTCTCTTTCTCTGTTTCCTTTCTAAATGTAGATTAGCAGGAAAATAAGTGTATGCAAATTAGTTCTTGTATAGCAACTCTGGCGTTTTTATTTTTAGTGTGAGTATTTCTGTTTTATGATCCCTTCTCTCTCACAGATATTCTTTGTTTTCCTTTGTCTTCATCTTTTGTGTCATTTTGTTATAAAGAGAAAAAATATAGAACACAGAGATAGATCCTATAAACCTGCTGTTCAAGCCAGCCTTGAACTGGTAAGTTCACAGTTCTCATTAGACCAGCTTCTGCTTAGACACCATTTCCTGTGGGTGCCCAACACAAAAACTTGATGAGAGGTTCTCCTTTCATATTGTTTTGTGTCTTGCGAGCTTGGCTTTGTGACTTAGTGAGGAAGGGCATCGCTCTCTTGTTTCTGCCATCCAGAGGGGTGCAATTGTCAGGCCGCATCAGTCAGCTAGTCAAAAAGGGTCATAATTCAAGATACAAAGTAGCAAGCAACATTCTCTTTGTCAGATTGTTCCATTTCTCAGGGGAGTTTATCTTAAGATAAGTCTCCAGTCCATAAAGGCTTTTGTCATCTTAACCTTTGTTGCCTGGATAGTGCTGAGAAAGCCGAATCCCCATAATACCCGCCCAGCCAGTGTCACAGACGATCAGATCTGTGACTGGAGGCACTCCAGTGTTACTCCATGTGTTCATAGGAGTCTGTAGATATTGTATTCACAAATACAATCCTTAACTGCCTATGGTGATGAAAAGTTTCTTTGCTTTCTTATTCTGTCTCTGGGAGTAAACTTTCAAAATTAGTGGCAGGGCTGCATTTTGTGCATCTACTTTGACAATGCCATGGTATTCTAAATCTGAAAAGTTACCTCCATGTTATTCCATGAAGAAGGCTTATTGGTTTTAGTTACTTTTGGAATAAATTAGCTATGTTTTAAAAGATTTTTTAAGAAAATTTTTTTTAAAAGATTAAATTAAAAAGAGGATATAAAGAAATGTAAAGACTAACTTTAGAGAATTCCTTGGCAAAATTAAAAGCAGAAATCAGTTAAAATCCATAAATTCCCTTCCTCTGCGCTGAAGACCTTTTGGATCTCTGAACCCCTGGTTTAAAATTTCCCTCCTCTGAATCTAGCTCTGTTTCCTCAGGAAATTTCTATAGCTCCAGATAAAAACATTTATGAGAATTCTTGGCCGGGCGCAGTGGCTCACGCCTGTAATCCCAGGAGGGTGGATCACAAGGTCAGCAGCTTGAGACCAGCCTGGCCAACATGGTGAAATCTCATCTCTACTAAAAATGCAAAAAAATTATCTGGTCATGGTGGTGCATGCCTGTAGTCCCAGCTATTTGGGAGGCTGAGGCAACAGAATTGCTTGAACCCGGGAGGCGGAGGTTTCAGTGAGCCTAAATTGTGCACCTGCACTCCAGCCTGGGCAATAGAGCAAGACTCCATCTCAAAAAAAAAAAAAAAAATTTTTTTTTCTTTTAATTAATTTTTAAGAATTAGTTAAATTAATTTTTTTGAATTGGTCTGACTCTTGACTTCTGGGGTGCCATTTGTTAGTGATCATTTTTTCTTCTATGAACAGCTTTTGTTTCCCTGTTTATCTTAGCAATTGATGTCTTTTTTAAAAAACTTTCTGTCTTTTGAGGGGTATACAAGTTATGGGGCCTTTGTGTGTAGGTAACCAGCTGAAAGGTTGAGAGCTCTAAGAATATGGCTGGACAGAAATGTGGATGGTACCTCATTTATGGTTAAGTATACTAACTGGAGCTTTTCCTTCTTTTTACCTATCTTTAGGGTCTTTAAAGGACTGGATCTTTTTGCTTTCTATTAAGAAACCTTGGTTAAATTTATTAAAAGACTTAACAATTCTGGTTTTGAGTATTAGTTTTGGTCTTGATTCACTCGTAGATTTACCTCTGGTCTAGAACTTTGGCTTATATTCAGAGTGTGATAAGATTCCTTTTTTGTCTTCTGTCCTAAGCTAAAATAGAGCCATAAACTCAGAATGTAAGAAAGAAGTTTATTAAAATATTTCAAAGATGAATGGCTCTAAATATAAAACAGAAAAATCTTTTTATTTACATCTTGGTTGGAAATCCCCTTTTGATATTAAAAAACAAAAAAGCTTAAGGTAATACAATTAAATGGATGGGTCAGTCCCTCGGTATCATTCAAGCTGCAGATCAATTCTTTAAGGAGTTAAAAGCAACTGTTAGTTTCTTACCAATTGAGTCTTTTGTAAAAACAGGAATGTGCATTTAGGGGCAATTAGAAGTCTATTTATTTTTATCAACCCTAAAACCTCAGCTACCCATCTCAGGATGCCTGAAGACATTGTAAAATGTCAGAATATTGGAAACAAAATTGTCCTGCACTTAAAAAAGAGAAAATAATTTTCAAAAGATCTCTGTAGTCAGAAGTCAGCTTAATTCAAAACTGATATTCAGCCTACAGTTTTTTGTAAAGGCCGCTCTGAGTTTCTCTATAGGATCCTGCTTTCCCCATGTGATCATCTCAGTCAACTGAATTTCTCTCTTCTCCAAGCCATGCTAACTGTATACTCTGCTCCCTGTGTCTCCTTTATTTGCTGCCATGATTTTTGCTGAGGATAATATAATACTTCATTGGCCTCATTTAGAGACTTAAGATATCTCCAAACTGGCTCCTCTAAGACTTATTCTTTCATTTCCTTCTGCCCCTCCTTCCTTTTGCCACCCTCAGTCTTTCATCTGGTTCCCTTGAATCCTTGATATGTTTCTACTTTTCTTTCTCTCTCTTTCTCTCTTTTTTTTTTTTTTGAGACAGGGTCTTGGTTTGTTGTCCAGGCTGGAGTCTAGTTGTGTGAATATGTCTCACTGCAGCCTCGACCTCTTGGGCTCAAGCAGTCCTCCACCTCTTGGGCTCAAGCAGTCCTCCCACCTAAGCCTCCAGAGTAGCTGAGACTACAGGTGCATGCCACTATGCCTGGCTAACATTTGTATTATTTGTAGAGATGGTGTTCTGCCACATTGCCCAGGCTGATCTCAAACTCCTGAGCTCAAGCCCGCCTCCTGTGCCCAGCCAGATTCACATTTCCACAACCAAATTTAGTTAGACTTCTGAACCTTCTCTAGGTCCATCCATATATTTATTTATAAAATCTATAATGAAATTATATAATTTTATGTTACCTGTGCATCCATTTTAAAACCTCCTCTGTGTCTGACCTTACTGACACACCCTAAAATCCTTCTTGGAAAAACTTGCATTACTTTCTCTTTCTCTTTGATATGTAAATTTCCTATTTCACCTTCTCTAGACCTTAATAGCCATCTTTTGGAGATAAACTTCAGGGTAATGACTCACCAGAAAAGAAAAATCATTTAAAATTTGGCCGGGTGCAGTGGCTCACGGCTGTAATCCCAGCATTTTAGGAGGCCGAGGTGGGTGGATCATGAGGTTAGGAGCTCAAAACCAGCGTGACCAATGGTGAAACCCCAACTCTACTAAAAATATAAAAATTAACCAGGCATGGTGGCACACCCCTGTAATCCCAGCTACTCAGGAGGCTGAGGCAGGAGAATCACTTGAACCTGGGAGGCAGAGTTTGCAGTGAGCCAAGAGGACGACATTGCACTCCAGCCTGGGTGACACAGTGAGACTCCATCCCAAAAAAAAAAAAAAAAAAATTGACCAAATAAAAAATATTGAAAGACTTTCTTAATATTAGTAAAGGGCTTTAGCCATGTGAATACGTTCACTTATCTTGCAAAAACATAATTTGGATGCAACTGTTGCTTATAAACTCTTGAGTTTTATGTTATGTTACCTATCTCATAGCTAAAATTTTTTAAATGAAATCTATAAGACCTTTTTTTATGTCTGTCTGTATTTTTATATACACATGTATACATATTTGTTGTATTTTGTGTTAACATTGAACCCATTTTTACAGAATTATCATGGCAAGAGAAATATGACATAGTTAACTCTTTCTTGCTTCTAATCTCTAAGCTGTCCTTAGTCATGCCTGGGGAAAGGCCAAGCTAACTTTGGAAGAAATTTAGTTTATAGTTTCACCTTAAAGCAAGGGTGATAATAGCCCTTCCCAAAACTAAAATGACTTTTTAAAATTAATGAAAGTCCACAAAGTTAAGATTTTGAGAGGGGCCTGAATATTTACCTGCATAGGTAAATAATTAGCAAACATTCTTCTAGAAGTCACGATTTTTAACTTCTCGAATTACTCCTGTAAATAATATCACTATTGTAAAGTCCAAGATTGGCCTTTTAAGACATCTTTTTAGACTTTTGCATTTCTCGCAATGGCTAACTCCACCTGAACTCACTACTCACAACATAGCTGGTACTGTGGACTCTGCCAAGAGACAGATTAAGTACATGATATTGTTTGGCTCTAAATCCCCACCCAAAACTCATCTTGTTGCTCCCATAATTCCCATGTGTTGTGGGAGGGCTCTGGTGGGACTTTTAACTGAATCATGGAGGTGGGACTTTTCCATGTTGTTGTCCTGCTAGTGAATGAATCTCACAAGGTCTGAAGGTTTTAAAAATGAGAGTTTTCAGCAAAAGTTCTCTCTCTCTGTCTACTGCCATCCATGTGAGACTTGACTTGCTCCTCCTTGCCTTCCACCATGATTGTGAGGCCTCCCCAGTCATGTGGAACAGTAAGTCCATTAAGCCTTTCTTTTGAAAATAGCCTAGGCTTGTGTAAGTCTTCATCAGCAGCATAAAAATGAACTAATACAGTAAATTGGTACCAGAAGAATGGAGTGTTGTTGAAAAGAAACCTCAAACTGTGGAAGTAACTTTGGAACTAGGTATCAGGCAGAGGTTGGAACAGTGTGGAGGGCTCAGAAGAAGACAGAAAAATGTGGGAAAGTCTTGAACTCCCTAGAGACCTGTTGAATGGCTTTGACCAAATTGCTGATAATGATATGGACAATGAAATCCAGGCTGAGATGGTCTCAAATGGAGATGAGGAACTTGTTGGGAACTAGAGCAAAGGTGACTCTTGTTATGTTTTAGCAAGAGACTGGCAGCATTACACCCCTGCCCTAGATATTAGTGGAACTTTGCGCTTGAGAGAGATGATTTAGAGTACCTGGTGGAAGAAATTTTTAAGCAGCAAAGCATTCAAGAGGTGACTTGGGTGCTGTTAAAGGCATTCAGTTTTAAAGGGAAAACATAAAAGTTTGGAAAATTTGCAGTCTGACAATGTAATAGAAAAGAAAATCCCATTGTCTGAGGAGAAAGTTAAGCCTGCTGCATACATTTGCATACATAATGAGGTGCCAAATGTTAATCACCTAGACGATGGGGAAAATGTCTCCAGGGTATACCAGAGACCTTTACAACAGCCCCTCCCATCACAGGCTCAGAGGTTTAGGAAGAAAAAATGGTTTTGTGGGCTGGGCCCAGGGTCCCTTTGCTGTGTACAGTCTAGGCACTTGGTGCCCTGTGTCCCAGCTGCTCCAGCCATGACTAAAAAGGGCCAAGGTACAGCTTGGGCTCTTGCTTCAGAAGGTGGAAACCCTAAGCATTGGTATCTTCCATGTGATGTTGAGCCTGTGGGTGTACCAAAGTCAAGAACTGAGGTTTGGGGACCTCTGTCTAGGTTTCAGAAGATGTATGGACATGCCTCGATGCCCAGGCAGAAGTTTGCTTCAGGGGCAGGGTCCTCATGGATAATCTCTGCTAGGCATTGTAGAAGGGAAATGCGGGGTTAGAGTTCCCACATAGAGTCCCTACTGGGGCATCACCTAGTGGAGCTATGAGAAGAGGGGTAGCCTCCTGCAGAACCCAGAATGGTAGATCCACTGACAGCTTGCACTTTGTGTCTGGAAAAGCAGAAGACATTCAATGCCAGCCCATAAAAGTAGCCAGGAGGGGGGTTTGCCCTACAAAGCCACAGGGGTAGAGCTGTCCCAGGCTGTGGGAGCCCACCTCTTGCATCAGTGTGATCTGGATATGAGACATAGAGTCAAAGGAGAACATTTCGGAGCTTTAGGATTTGACAGCCCCACTGTATTTCTGACTTGCATGGGGCCTGTAACCCCTCTTTTGCGGCCAATTTTTCCTATTCAGAATGGTTCCATTTATCCAATACCTGTACCCACATTGTATCTAAAAAGTAACGAATACTAAAGATTCACGTCATCCATCCTTCTGAGGACTTCTAGCTAAAAGACTTCATTTGAATAACAAGACAACCTTGGTTCATGATGTGTTTTCTCCCCTCACTCTCATAGCTTCTCAAGTTGCCACCTCCCCTTGAGAAGCCCTAAGCCCCTATTTCTTTCTGTACTTCAAAATGCTTTTTATGCTTCAATTGTCTTGCCCTTCTTTGAGCACCATATTTTGTTAGACTTCCATGCATATTCACATAATAAATTTGTGTGCCTTTACTCCTGTTAATTTGTCTACTGTCAAGTTTATTCCAAGGACTCAATTTATTGAAACTTTGAGAGGATAAAATGAAATTTCCCTTTGCCCCTATAAAGGCGCAGGTTTTTCATTCCGCTGGAATTTCTAATTTTACTCTTTTAATATTTGTGTGTATGTGTGTGTGTGTATGTATGTGTATCTGTCAACATACAATTTGTTTGCTATTTGTTCCACTTACTCTATACGTTATATTCTACTGTTTTTTAAATTAATTTTTTAAACTTTTCTACTTTCAACCCTATATTTGATTCTTAGTTATATACTATATCCTTTTACTATTGTTATACTGGTTAATCGGAAGGTAACATAATAATTACTGATTTATTAAAATATAAATTATACCATGAATATTTCCCAGGTAATGTGATAATCATAGAACTCATTACTACATTATCACTTTATGTTTTATGTTATTATTTTCATGCATTTTAATTCTGCATGAAATAATATATTTTAATTCCCATAACACACTATGATTATAATTTTATAAAGTCAAAATTTATTAACTTTATCTCCAGATTCAGCTTTTCTAGTGTTCTTTATCCCTTCCTACCTCTTAATGCTTCCATCTGAGGTTATTATTCTTTCCTGAAGCACTTTCTTTAGTGTTTTCTGTGGGTCTATGAAATATCTTAGTATTTGTTCTTTAAATTTTTAAATTTTATTTCAGCTTTATTTGTGAAAAACTGTGTGTGTGTGTGTGTGCACGCGCGTGTGGGTGTATATAGAAGACTATGCTGATAGTCATTTACTTTTAGCAATTTGTAGATCTTTTAATATTTTCTGGCTTTCATTAAGTTGTCAGTTTTTAATGTTGCTCTTTTGAGAGTTATGTACGTTTTCTCTGTATTTTTTCATTGACTATCAGAATTTTAATTAAAAATATGGCTAGGAGTTTTATTTTCCATTTTTACATTGTATTATACTTGGTTTTCATAAAACTTTTTAATACGTGGCTTGATAGCTCTGATGATTATTTTGCCAAATATTGATTCTTCTTCATTTTTCTCTTTCCTATCCTTTTGGAGTTCCAATTACATATTTAAAATCTTTTCCCCTGAACTCATATGTTTGTGCAATAATTTTCCCTGTTTTCTATCCTTTTATTTTTTTTGTTTATCTATAGGTGTTTTTTCCAGATCTCTTTTTCATTTCATAATTTTATTTCTACTACCAGGTTTAATAAGCAGCTGAACATTCATAAAGTTCCCAAATTCAGTTCTGTATTGTTTTCTGTTAAATTTCAGAATAAATTCACAGTTGTCCTTGATTGGGAATGGAGGAAATATTAGTATAAAACACGTTTGTCTGTTCCTGCAGGAATATAAATAAATAAACAAATCACTTTTGTATACCTCTTGAAATGATCATCTTTTCATTTCTGAACAATAAAATACAGCGAATTGTCTATTCGATTTCTTGATATTTGGTTGGGGAGTTTTGAAGTTATGAGATTCATCCCACATGGTCATGTTGTAGTTTTGTTTAATATATTGTTAAATCCCATTGTTATTATTTTTAAAATTCCAGTGCTTGTATATATAAGTACAATTATTTTGTAGTTCTTTGGATAATCATTTTTAGGTTATTGTTACTCTTATCAGTCTGGTTTTTAAAAATAAATTTCAAAGCTTTTTCCTTCTCTATGCTTTTGGAAGATGCACATAGCAGTAAAGATACAATATAGAGTATGTTAATTGTTGAAGGTGAGAACTGGGAGCCCTGAATATCTAGAAAAGTCATTCTCTACCAGCGGCAATTCCCTCCATAAAACAGCTGCAAATGACCAAACAAATATTTGATTGTCACATCTAGGGTCTAGGGACACTATTAGCATCAAGTGTATATGGGCTGGGGATGGTGCTAAAGACCTATACTGTACAGAATAGCTTCCTACCACAAGACGCGATCCTTTCTGGTAGTGGTGAAGTTGATAAACCCTGGTCTAGTCTAGTTGAGTACTTGGCTCAAATTGTGTGTAGGTGTGTGTAAATGTGTATGTGTGTGTGTGCCTCTGCATGCATGTGTGCATGCAACAAACATAGATGTGTGTTGGGAAGGGTGGAATGAGTAAGGTTCTGAGAATTGTATAAAATAAGGAATAGGGCATAATTAGGTGAGGTAAGTGAGGGGGCAGCTGAGTAAAGGTGTTCTTTGTGAGCGTCAGGTGTCCACATAATAGAGAATGGCATATGTTATTTGAAAATCTATGTTTAATAGATTTCATAAAGCCACCGTGGGGGATTAGGGTGAAGATTCACACCAACAAAAGGTTAGTATGGGAGTATGGGATCAGATTATAAAAGACCTTCTAGCCAATGTCTGAGAGTTTGGCAGGAGGTACAAGGTTCAGGTAAAATATTTGAAGGAACAGTGACATGACAAGACATGACTTTTTAAAAGATTACTGTAACTAAAGGGCAAAGACTGTATTGGAGATAAGCAATACCAAAATCAAGGAAAAAAAAGTGGCTGCCAAAATAAAGTAGAAGAAAATATATTGAGAAGATTTTCTCCCACTCTGTGGGTTGTCTGTTTACTCTACTGGTTGTTTCTTTTGCTGTGAAGAAATGTTTTTATTTTAATAAAGTCCCACCTATTTATCATTGTTTTTGCTGCATTTGCTTTTGGGTTCTTGGTCATAAAATCTTTGCCTTATCCAATGTCTAGAAGGCTTTTTCCAATGTGATCTTATAGAATTTTTATGGTTTCAGGTCTAGATTTAAGTCCTTGATCCATCTTGAATTGATTTTAGTATAACGTGAGAGACAAGGATCCAGTTTCATTCTTCTACATGTGGCTTGCCAATTATACCAGCACCATTTGTTGAATAGGGTGTCCTTTCCCCATTTTACACTTTTGCTTGCTTTGTTGAAGATCAGTTGGCTGTAAGTATTTTGCTTTATTTCTGGATTCTTTATTACCTTCCATTGGTCTACGGGTTTGTTTTTATACCAGTATCATGCAATTTAGGTGACTATGGCCTTACAGTATAGTTTGAATTCACGTAATATGAATTACAGGTTTGTTCTTTTTGTTTAGTTTTGCTTTAGCTATGCAAGCTCTTTTTGGTTTCCATCTGAATTTTAGGATTGTCTTTTCTAGTTCTGTGAAGAATGATGGTGATATTTTGATGTAAATTGCATTGAATTTGTAGAGCGCATTTGGCTGTATGATCATTTTCACAATATTGATTCTACCCATCCATGAGCATGAGATGTGCTTCCATTTTTTTGTGTCGTATATGATTTCTTTCAGTAGTGTTTTGTAGTTTTCCCTGTAGAGGTATGTCACCTCCTTGGTTAGGTATATTCCTAAGTATCTTATTTTTTCACAGCTATTGTAAAAGGGGTTGAGTTCTTGATTTGATTCTCATCTTGGTCTCTGTTGGTGTATAGCAGAACTACCGATCTGTGTACATTAATTTTGTGTCCTGAAACTTCGCTGAATTCATTTATCAGTTCTAGTAGCTTTATGGAAGAGTCTTTAGGGCTTTATATGTGTTTGATCATATCATCAGCAAACAGAAACTGTTTGACTTCCTCTTTACCAGTTTGGATGTCCTTTCTTTCTTTCTCTTGTCTGATTGCTCTGGCTAGGACGTCCAGTACTATGCTGACTAGAAGTTGTGAGAGTGGGCATCCTTGTCCTATTCCAGTTCTCAGTGGGAATACTTTCAACTTTTCCTCATTCAGTATTATGTTGGCTGTGGGTTTGTCATAGATGGCTTTTATTACACCTTGAGTTATGTTCCTTCTATGCCGATTTTGCTGAAGGTTTTAGTCACAAAGGAATGCTTGATTTTGTCAAATGTTTTTCTGCATCTATTGAAATGATCATGTGATTTTTGTTTTTAATTCTGTTTATGTGGTGTGCCACATTTGTTGACTTGCATATATTAAACCATCCTTGCATTCCTACTATGAAAACTACTTGATCATGGAGCAAATCTTCACAATCTATATGTCCAAAAAAGGACTAATGTCCAGAATCTACAAGGAACTCAAACATATTAGCATGAAAAAAGAAAACTCATCAAAAAATGGGCTAAGGACATGAATAGACAATTCTCAAAAGAAGATATACAAATGGCCAACAAATATATGAAAAAATGCTCAACATCACTAACAATCAGGAAAATGCAAATCAAAACTACAATCCAATACCACTTTAGTCCTACAAGAATGGCCATAATCAAAAAATCAAAAAATGACAGATGTTGGTGGGGTTGCTGTGAAAAGGGAATAACACTTTACACTGCTGGTAGGAATGTAAACTAGTACAACTGTCATAGAAAACAGTGTGGAGATTCCTTAAAGAACTAAAAGTAGAACTACTATTTGATCTAGCAATCCCACTACTGGATATATACCCAGAGGAAAAGAAGTCATTATATGAAAAAGATACTTGTACATGCATGTTTATAGCAGCACAGTTCACAGTTGTAAAATATGGAGCCAGGCCAAATGCCCATCAATCAGTAAGTGGATTCAGAAATTATATGTATATACATATATATATACACACAGATGTGTATATAAAGAAATTATATATATGTGTGTGTGTGTGTGTGTGTGTGTGTGTGTGTGTGTGTGTATATATATATATATATATAGAACATATATATCCACAATTCCATTCAGGTTTCTGCAAATGCCATTAACTCATTCCTTTTTATGGCTGAATACTATTCTGTAGTGTGTGTGTGTGTGTGTGTGTCTGTGTGTGTGTGTGTGTGTATAAATGCTATGAGGATGCAAAGACATAATAATGATACAATAGATTTTGGGGACTTGGGGAAATGGGTGGATAAAAGATGACAAATTTTGTAAAGTATATACTGCTTCAGTGATGGGTGCATCAAAATACCACAAATCACCACTGAAGAACGTATTCATGTAATGAAACACCACCTGTTCCCCAAAAATCTGTGGAAATAAAATAATAAAATGAAACAATAAATAAATATAAAATAAAATTTAAATTTAAAAAGTAGGAGAAAAAAGATAGTAAAAAGAGAGGGAATTGAAATATTTTGCACTTATTCGTTAAAATTGTAGTATTAATATTGGTTCCATTTTCCTCAGTTGAGTTGGATGTTGCAAGTGAAAGAGTAGCTAAGGACAACTCCCAGATTCTGGACTAGGTAAACTATATGAATAATTGTTACGTTAGACAAAATAAAGAATACAGGAGAAAGAACAGATTGTTTGGCAGTATAATAAATTGCATCTAGTTTTATTGATATAGAGGCTCAACTGGAACTATCAAGTGTGCAGTATGATTTAAAAATCTAGTATAATTTTTAAAATAGTAATTAAGGGGAGACAGGATCACAATAAATGACTTATAGAAGACAGTAGAGAAATTGATCTTGTTGAACACTAATACTTACAATATTAACAAAAACAGAAGGGAAACCCTCAGAAGATTTTGTGAAGGAGTGGCCAGAGGGGTAGGAAGAAACCAGAGAAGAATGTTGATACACAATCCAAATATTAGTAAATATTAGTATCAAAAATTAGTATCAAGTAATAGCACCAAACACATCAAAACAATTGAACTAGGTGTGTACTTTTTAACCGTGTAGCACCTAAAAATTCTGAAAAAGCAACTTCCATGGTTGGCAGATTTAACTGGTAGTGGATTGAATAGGAGGTTAGAAAGTGCCTTAGAGCTGTTGACATTGCTGTAAAGGAAGGGTAAAGGGTAATAGTTCTGGTAAAGAATATGGGTGTCAGCCAGGGTAGATGAAAAATTAAGCATAAATGATTGCATATCTTTGCTACATATATTAGCCTTTTATAGCAAAATGATTTTTAGGTAAAATGTTACTTCAAGATCTAAAGAAAAATGATCTTATTTCCTTAAATTACTTTTCTCATTTATATCTTTAAATTGTGTATAACATTTGTTGTTTTGATTGTAATGTTGCTTCTTGGCCTTTGCCAGAGAAATGTGCTTAGAAATAGCACATTTAAATAATTTTAATGCAACATTCCAAGTTCTTCACAGAGATAACCCATTGTTTTTAATCTATTACACACTGGGAAAGGGAGTGAAAAAGTAGAATTTAAACTGATGTATTTTTCTACGGCTTTTTTAATTTACAAAGATTGGTTCAATAGCACCTAATTGCAGCATTCCCCACAATAGAATTCAACACTGCAAACTTATGAGATTTTTTTTCCTTCCTAAGAGTGATTACAAGAATGAAGAAAATCCCAATGGGCAGTTTATCATCGCTATAGATTTAATTCAAAATTATCTACTGGTATGATATCAACAAAAATAGGAAAATGCAGTCTACTCCTGATTAGCCATGTGCAGATTGTTTTGTGGGTTATAGTCACAAATTTTTATTCCCAGTAGCCAACATCCTTGAGTTCTCTCACATTGTTACAGGGCTTGTGCTGCTGGGCAAAAAACAAAACAAAACAAAACAAAAAAGACATTTAAATACTAGTATTAATATGAGAAACCGGGTTAACAAGATAAACCAGTTCATTCTATATGTTTTAAAGACAGTTATATTTTGCATTATTGATTAAATGTTTTTTCCTCTGTGTATATGTATGTGTCCTATATGTTTAATATATTTGATGCCAGAAACTTTTACCAAGAGATCTGACTACTGGGAAGGACCATCACTGTGAAAACAGGCCATTACCTGATTTTTGTCTGTTTCCCCTACTTGACTATATGACTTGAGGAAAATTACTAAACCTCTACAGAAATTGACACTGTAAATAACTTTGGGGATTTTATAAACTACAAATTAGGCTGGGTACAGTGGCTCACACCTGGAATGTCAGCCCTTTGGGAAGCTGAGGCGGGAGGATTGCTTGATCCTAGGAGTTTGAGACCAGCCTGGGCCATATAGGGAGACATCATCTCTACCAAAATAATAATAATAATAATTAATAATAATAAGAAGAAGCCAGGCATGGTGGCACTGACTTAGCTACTCAGGAGGTTGAGGTGAGAGTACCTAACACAGTGCCTAGAATTTAACAGAGTATCTGTTCTTTTATAATCTCACAGCATGTCAGAAACTTTTCCCCTTAAAGAGAATAAAAACATGCCTCTGTTCAGAAAGCTACGAAGAGCTATGCTCCAGAAATATAAGCATTTTTGTAAGGTTCAGCCTCCTTTATTCCAAGTCTCCTCTCTATTTCTTGCAACTCTAGTTTTTGTCCATTCTCTATTTTCACTATATTCACTATTCATAATGTTCACTACCTAGTCTCATGAAACTACTGCTTTATCTCTGTCTATCATCATTCAGATCTCCCTTAGTTCATGCTCTGTGACCTTCATGTTAGTCCTATCATCACTGCCACATTTGGATACTAGGATCTGTTAAGCAAGAATTATTAGAGACGATTAGATAATTATTAGAGATGATGTTTTGAGGTGATCTTTTGCACTGGATCCTAACAGACCAGAGCACAGCAAAATGGCATCACTTATGCTAAGTGTCACATAATTATATTGAAATTTTAAGAAAGCAGTGGGATCCCCAAACAAACAAGCTTTTCCTGAAAACAGGATATTCACAGCACCCAATCTAAAAGAGCTCAGGGCCACCTGAGTCAGTGTAATAAGGAAGTGCCCTGTGATTTTATCCTTACAAGAAAAGAAACTTGAAGTAGCCAAATGTTCACCAACAGCTTTTTTTTTCTATTATTCTGTTTTGTTGTTTTTGCCTTACAAATCCCACTGTTCTGTCATTGTCCAGTGGCAGGTTTCATCTATTTGATGGAGTAAAGGCTGCTCAATTAGTGAATCATGAGTAAGTGCCAATTATATCTTTAACAACATTTATTCTAATTTTGTCTTTTAACAGACTGCAGCCTTAGTCTAGCACTATAACCCATCTTTTCAGGAGGGGAGTTTGAATAGAATGTTAGTGATATGCTTTAATACAACTTTCACCTATAAGAAAAGAGTCTCATTGTATTGGCTTGCTTGACAAGTGAGTTTTGAGGATTAGGGTACCTACTTAACTCTCTAATTACCACCTCCATTGTCATAAGCTATGTTTCTCTGTATTAGTCATCATTTTATAAGCCAGTGCTGATTAATAGGAAAAACTTTGAGGAGGACATATTCATTTTGCCTTCTCAATAAATATTTATTATGCAATTTATATTATGCCAAGAACACTGGCTAGTTGTTTATGACTCTTAGCCCCTACTTGCTCATCTATACTCTTCTCTGTATTGCGAGAACGAGGAAGCTGCAAATGCTATTTCCCAGCGGATTTTTGCTTAGGTTATGTCAGTGGGAAGCCCTGACCAGGGAGTAGATGACAAAAGAGATGTCATTTTAATTTTTGCCCCAGCAGAAACATACTAGTCATAGTTAAAGAATTTTAAAAGTTCAGTGCAGCTAGAGTAATGAATGAGTAGGGGGAAAATGTAGTAAGGTAGTCAAACAGTACAGTGGAGATCAAATCATGTATGCAGGGCCTTTGGAGTATAGGTATTGTCTGTAGATTACATTCATGGTATGATGGAAAGCCAGCAGAAGGCTTGAAGAAGAGGACTGATAAAATGTTTTCTGTGCTAAGAGAGAAATTAATTCCTTGGTTGAAATAGTCTATAGGTATGTGGAAATAAGAGGAATATCAAGGAAATCAGTTTGGAGGTTGCATCAGTCAGGCAAGGTCACAACAATGCAAAGTGTCCTGTGGGTGGAGGCATTTCTACATGCAGCATTGCAGGTTTCTTTAATTTCCTGGTACCACCACACCAACAGGGACTTCTACAGTTGCTGAAGAAGGGAAAGAAAGGTCTAGAGAGTCAGCAATGGTAATTAAATGACTTCATTTGGAAGTGGAACAGATTACATTTCTACATATTTTACTTTCCCAGGCAAGTCACGTGGCCAAGCAAGAATTTTTGTACCCACAAATAGAAAAGAACCAAATATTGGTTAACAAAAATAATGCCTCCCACAAAAGCTATTTTAGTATTATTGGGAAAAGATAATGGTAGCAGTAATGAAGGGGTAGAAAATGGACAGAACTGATATCTATTGGGGATATATTTTGATAGTAGAATTGAAAGATATGCTGATGAATTGGAAATGAGATGTTAGAGAAGTAGAATAGTTAAGAATGATACCAGAATTCAAGACTAGAAGAATATATGAATGGAGATGTCTTTTAATGTGATGGGGGCTCCTTGGGAATTGCAAATGTGGATATGTCAAGTTTGAGGTGATAACTAGACATTCAAGGAGAGATGTCACGAGTCTAGCACTTCGAGGAGATGATTAAGCTTGAGTTATAAATTTGTGAGTCATAAGCATTAGGTGATGTCTTAGTCTGTCTTCTGTTGCTATAACTGAATACCTAAGACTAGGTAATTTATAACAAAAGAAATTGATTTCTTATACTTCTGGATGCTGGAAAGCCCAAGGTTGATGGCCTGCATCTGGTTAGGGACTTCATGCTGCTGAGCTGGTTTTCAGGTCTTTCTTTTCTTTTAAAACCACCAATATTATCATGGGAACCCCACCTTGACGACCTTGTCTAATACTAATTACCTCTCAAATATCCCACTTTTTAATATATTTACAATAGAGATTAAGTTTCAATATGAATTTTGGAGGGAACTTCCAAACCATAGCAGGTGGCATTTAAACATATAGACACAAAAATGTAAACTAGTACCAGAAATGTAACTGCATTTGAGGGTAAGTGAAAAAAAAACATGTTGAAAGTTATAGAATCATTTTGTAGCCGTAAGATAGCACATAATAATTCCAATTGTAACTGTGAGAAGAATAGGAAGAGCTAATGTAAGATTAAGAAAATGCATTCGTATTTTAGCATGTTGAGAATGAGGTGCCTCTAGATGTTAAGAACATTAAGGGAGAGAGAAGGGACAAAGAATGAGGACAGAAGCTTGGAAAATAATTCACACTCAGAGAGAAAAAAGACAATTTAGAGAAGCATTCAATGAGGTAGAAAAACCAGTAACAAGTTGTCATAGAAATCAAGATAGCTAAGAGCTTCATGAAGAGGGAGGTGGTTAATAATGTCAAATGCAGTAGTTTGAAGTATATGGCAAAATATAGAGAGGGTTTGGATTATCTAATAACTCAAGAGTTTGAATTATCTATATTTTCTTGTTCTCACATCAGTTGACTTCACTCGGCTTTAAGTCGAGGTGATTTCTCTGTTTTATGAAGACTTCACTGATTCTAGAACTATTTAGTTTTTCAGAGATTGAGAAGGAATAAGAGAGAAAAGCTAATTTCCTCTTGCTAGAATAGAAAAGCATATTATTTAGTATACAATGCCCATAATGGTTAATGTTTATTGAGCTGTTATATGCCAGTCTGGAGAAGCAGGTTCACTGCACGCTGGTTATCAACTTGTCTAAGTCCACTGAGACAGAGAACATTCATATGCAACAAGTTACATGAAGTGGATTTATTATCTACAGGTAAGTAGCAAGGGACAAGAGAAAGCTAGGATACCTTGTGAGACAGGCCACTAAGGCTCAGGAAACCTGGCTGGGGCAGATGAAATCATTACTATGTGTGCCCCACTTGCATCACACCTGAGGGGCCCCAAAAGGCAGACCATCCTAGATTATATAACTTAAAAGCAATAAGAATACTGAGAAAATCTTTGAAGAACATTCTGCTTCCAGGGGAGTGAGAAACCAACCCTCAGCTATGTCAGTTCCTTTTTAATTCAAGCTGTCACATTCCCTAGGAGTAACAGGAATAAAGCTGAGGCTGTTGCGAGCGATTCCTTCCTACCTCAGCACACTGCATTCACAACACATACTATGATTATTCTGAGAGCCATATCAAGGAAAAGGGGGGTTCCCTCTTTTCTTAGTTATTTTCTTTTTCCTTGGATTTTCCTGGATCGGTCCAAGGCCACCATGGACAACTGTTATGTAAGTCTCTCTTCTATGTATTTTATGTTTATTATCTCATTTAAGATTCACAACGATTTCTTACTTTAAAACAAAACAAAACCCAACAGCTATTACTCACACTTCCTTCTCTAGCTACTACTCTTTTTCCTTTTTCTCTTTCCCTTTTTCTTTTCTGTTTTGGTACTAAAATTTCTTGAAAGAGTTGGCTAGGAGTTGCTGTCTTTCGTTCCGCCTTTTCCATTATCCTCTTGACCTCACTTCAACAGTGCTTTTGTCTCCACCATTTAACTAAAATTTCTCTTATCCAGGTCAACAGTCATTCTCATGTTATAAAATTCAATAGTCACTTCTCATTACTCATCTATTGATAGCATTTGAAACTATTGATTACTCCTTGGAATATTTTCTTCCTCAATTCTCTGGAATATTCTAAATGTATTATTATTATTATTATTTTTAACTAGCTATTTCTTCTCAGTGCCCTTTGCAGGTTTCTATTGATCTTCTCTAACTTCAAATATTGGAATGTCATAGAGTTTAGTTTTTAGACCCTGTATCTATCATACTGACTGCCCAAAGGAAGTCACACAGTGTCATAACTTAAGATAATAGTTGCACATTGATATATTCTAAATTTATATCTCCATATTTTTCTGAACTTCAGACTGCTATATGTAAATATCTACCAATTAGCATTTTAAATATATTACATCCTTAACTTCTCTTCTCCATCAACAGTGCTCCTCTTCCAACTTTCAGTATTTGGTAATTTATTTCTGAGGCAAATCACCTTCTCTTTCTCTCCTACTCAATAGTCAATACATAATTCATTTAAGTCTATGTTTTAACTATATCTTGAATCTGTTCACTAGGCTACTGCATCAGTTGGAGTTGCAATCATCTTATTTCTTAGACTTCTTTCTGTTTCCATTCTTTCTGTCCTATTGCATTTTCAACGCATCAGCCAGGCTATTCTATAAAACATATACAAGCTTGTGTCATTTTTCTGCACAACATCCTCCAATGACTTCACATATCAATCAAAGTCTTTACCTTGACTCAAGGCCCTATGTGATTTGCTACCTTCCCATGTGCTGCCCCTTATCTAATGAAGGTCACATTTTCCCTCTCTTACTTTGCTGGATCTTCATTGGTGACTCTGCTATTATTTGTACAAACCATACATGTTCCTGACTCAGGCCTTTTTCCATTCTATTCTCTGCCTAGAGTGAATTCTTTTCTTTTCCAGAATATCTACATGCTAACTCACTTCCTTCAGGTTCAATTATTTTGCTGAGATCCTCACTGAGCGTCTTTTCTAATATATTAATAGCCTCCCTACTTTCTTTCCCTTTCACTCTCTATTCTTTGATCTTATATTTTCTTTTTTCCTTGACCAATTATATATTTATGTCTCTCTCCCCTGTGCAAATTCCATGAAGTCAGAGATTAAACTTTATTACTGTTGTATCCCTGGTGCCTACAACAGATCACAAAAGAACTGAAAATAGACATCATTATCTCTTTAATTTTAGTATTAAATTATATATCAAATATGAGATACCTACTGATGTTGTCATTATTTACTTATTAGGCTCAGAGAGGTTCAGTACCCTGCTCAGTTGGTAAGTGGTAGAGATAGAACTCCAGCCTAGACTGAGTCCACAGCTTATGTTTCCATTCAATGTCTTGGTTATTCACAGGCCCCTGCAAGCTTCTACCTAGTCCTCCAAATCTGCCTACTACATTTTTAACAATATGTGCTTCGCTCCATGTGTCCCTGTGACATTCATTTTAACCTGATTTTATTTATAAAATTGCATTTATGGCAGCAAGAGGCACAATAAGATAGTCTCCTATCCCCAGAAACTACTCCAATCATCCCTGAGCAGTAGCTCACTGTCTGTGGAGAAGGCTTTGCTATCAACTCCAATAATTAAGAGTTGGCAAAATTCCAATAGTCTACAGGGCAGATGCTCTTATTAATTTAGTTCTTAAAAATGAAAAGTAATTAGATAATTGGAAACAACTATGATGTATAATAGCATTTGAGACCTCAAGAGAAATAAATAGAACAAAATGAAAAAACCTAGACAAACCAATATAAACCATCTTGTCATTCTAGTTATGAGGTTTCCAGGGGGAGAAACTGGATCACAAAAGACCTGAAAATAGACACAATTATCTCTTTAATTTTAGCCACAGATATGCTTAGTCAGACTTTTTTTTTAACCAAAATAATCTTGAAAGGTAAATATTCATTGAATACTTACCATTTTTCAAGAGTATCAGCTTTCTTGGAGATTTGAAAGGTTTTATTAGAAAAATCCAATATAATGTATTTTAATAAAAAAGTAAACTATATTTTTACATATATATATGTAAAAATATATATATACATATATATATATATATGTATATATACCAGCAAATAAGAAAGGTAAGAACGTATCAGTCACTATATCACAGAATCAACATTATTCAAGATTCAGGAAAAAAGTTATTTAACTTTTATGTCCCTGTTTTTGTACATTTAGAAGATTCTGAGTTACTTTTTCTGTGGTACTAGAGTGAACTCAAATTTCATTCCATTGGATTTATATAAATTCCATGAGTTGATAACAAGATTAGTATCATATGAATCAGAAAAGTTTTATACCTATAACAACCAGCTGTGCCTCCTCTCTTGTACTTTAACAAATATTTTCAAAATGTTATTTTTAAAAAATAAATTATTGCTACCATTCTTATGTATGTTTTCAACTAAACAAGTCTTTGAAAAATTGCTTAGATATCCAAAAGGAAATAGGCAGAATTATGTCCTTTGAATTTATTTAGCATGTTCTTTGAAGATAGCAATTTCCCTGCCTTAGAAGATAAAACAATGAGACAAATTCAGTCAGGAAACAAACTCAATTTAGATAACTTGGGGAAAACAATTCAAATAAATCTATCAGAAATGTATTCAAAATACATTTTATCGTTATTGAAAAAAATTAAAAATTATTTTTATTTTCAATACTTAACATATTTTAAATGTATTGACTTGTAAATCTGGAAATACCATTGGAAAAGAAGGCATCTATTTATTTATAATGGAATTTCTGAGGATGAGAATGTCCAGGTCTATTTTTACTTATATATGTGCTTATAGAAAGATGAAGAGTTAACATGCATTAAGCACAAGAAAAGTCATTCTTGAAAATTATTGGACCATATACTATGTTGTGATGCTGTGATATTATTTAAAGAATTATTCCCCTTTGAACCAATATAATTACTCTGCTGGAGTACTGTGGTCAGCCAGAGGTATGTCTAAATACTGTACTTTTGTATCTTGCTGCATTGAAATCTGCATCCTTTAGAAGGGCAACCAGAAAATAAATACTGCCTGATATTTAAGAATCATAAATTGCCTTGTCATACTATTCAATGAGAAACAGATAAACAAACAAAAAAAGCAGATTAAATGGGTATGAAAAGCATATTAAATGAGTAAGCAACATAAAAGCATACTCACATAATCTGTGGAAAGTGAATACTAACTCAGTTCATAAGTGAGAAAGAAAAAACTTTTTCATATTCAAATAAAGGTAGTGACAAAATCCAGAAGATTCTAAAAGATAAATATTCTTTTACCATGTCCAACATTGTGATTAGTGAAAAATAGAGTTTTACAAAACCATTAGGTATTTCATGGCTAATACAAATATAATTTATTTCTGACCAAGTGCAATTCCAAACAGTTTTACATAATAAAATAAATTTATTTTCAATTAATTTTCTATAACTATTTTAAGGCTGTATTAAAGAGCCTCAGATCCAGTTGAAATTATATTTCTACTGGCATTAAATTTTTTTTGGAACAATCTGTGTATTAATCAATAAAAACATATACCTCTTGACCTAATAAAAAACTTTCTGTCCCCTGCAAAATAGTTCAATAACAATTTAGTTTGCATACATTACAACATTTTTATAGCATAGTTTCCATTTAATCTATGAGCTCTGTAAGTGGCTTTCAGTGAGAAAGCCTGGTAAGCGGCATTCTGGGTAAATCAGAGAAAGAAACCATGGATCTGTCTTTGTTACTCAAGAGAAGCACTCTGGAAGGGTTTTTCCAAGGCAAGACAAAGCTGAAAGCATTATTACCCAAATCAGTCTATGTACATATCAAGTTGAGTCTTCAGTTATAGCTTAGAGAGACAAGAACACTCAGCAGTTCAGAAAAATAAAAAAGTTAAAAAATAAAGACAGAAATTCCTTGGGCTTTAATCTATTCTGGGTACACATTTTGAGTTCATGTCTCACAAGCTATAAGATCATCTTGCCTCTAGGCTTCAGTTTTCTTTGCCGTTAAATGGGCTTAAGAATTACACTCAGGTCACAGAGTTATAGAATGAATTACATGAGATAATATGTAGAATGGATTACGTGAGATAATATGTAGAATGAATTACATGAGATAATATATATTAGACAATTTTCTGGCATAGAGAAAACAGTGGGTGCATACTGTGTTGGGTTTTGTTACTGTATTATCATTATAAGTATCATCATTACTATTATCATAGAAAGAATAGAAGCCAAGAAGTAGAGAACTTGTGAAGAATGGAATGCAGCACAGATAAAATAAGGTAATTTAGGAAATGAAGTTGGCAAACTCTGGCATAAAGCAGATGTTTCTGTCACGCAGACCTCAGCGTGCAGTTCCAGAGCAGGACATCTCCTTAAATGTACTGCTCCAGGCCAATAATGAATCAGGAGGAGCATACATAGCCTCAAACTGTCATCCACACTACCCAGCTAAAACTTGTCATTAAATACATCCCTTTTTAGGTCATGTGTTAAGCACCGTGTGTGAGAAAATCTTGTGTGATTTAGATCCTAGCCAAAAAATACAATATTATCAAAATACTGTATTAAATTAAGAGGCATGGGAAAGAATGATGGAAATATAGGCGCTCTTAACCTTTTTCTAGCTATGTAGCAATCCAGCCTACATTCTTCTATTATAACTGTACTAAAACAGATTATCCAGCTTCTCTAAATGTGGGGAAATGAGGATCAACTAAGAAGATACCTCATTAATATGCTTAAAAATGTAACATACACTACAGCTACATGACTTGACCTAAAACTTTTGTAAATGATAGAGTGTCAGGAATTACACTGGTAGCTGCTAGTTAACTAAAATTTGTTCACTTGAGAAGCCACATGGGACACTGCTAGTAGGGCGGGTACAGAGAAGTATTGTAAAGGAACTACCTGTATACAGCTCCTGGCAATATTGCCTGGCTATTAGATCCTGGAGGTTAGATGCAGCAGGAAGCAGAGCAGAGTGGTGTTTTTAAAAAGTCAACTAAAATCATGTCATTTCCCTACTGAAAACCTTTCAGAGCCTACTCCTATTACTTAAAAACAAAATTACATGCCTTACAATTGTCTGAGTAGTCTTTAATAAAGTGACCTGGTTTACCTATCTGAACTTATCTGTTAGATATTGTTTCATGGCCGACACTGCTTCATTCAGATCTCAGCTCAAATCCCACATTTCTGAGAGGTTCTTTCCCTGACAGTCACTCTCCATCATTTTGCTTGGCCAGGAGTCATGCCATATACTGGCTGTTAAATATTATCCTTACTATGTTATATATTTATTAATATATTACATATCAAATGAGTACTTTAAGGAGTACTCAAGTCACAGAGTTGTTGAATGAATTACATTAGGTAATGTATGTTAAGCAACTCTCTCCATGCTTGGCACAGAGAAAATGCTGGATACATACTTGTGCTTATTTTTATTGTATCATCATTATGATCAGCAGAAGCACAAAATGAGAAAAGGGGCCAAGAGGGAAGCTGTGACAAAATAGGGCCGTTCAGGAAACTAAGTTGGCAAAATCTGGCGTGAAGCAGATTTTCATGTCATGCAGACCCCGTTGACTTTATAGTATTGATCACTGTCCAAAATCATATTTGTTGATGTTTTTTTCTTCTATCTCTTCTTTAGCTCATAGGTAAGCTTCATGAGGGAAAGGACTTTTCCTGTTTTATTGTCTACAGTTTCAACAACTCTTTGATATACCTTTAACACATCTAGTATAGTGATACGTATTACATAATGCATTAAGAAGTAAATGCAAAAACTGCAATTACTTCTGCACCAATGTAATAAGAGATTACTATATACTATGTTATATATATGTATAAACGTGTGTATGTGTGTATGTATATGTGTATATATATGGAGAGAAAGAGAAATGTATACAGATTTCAAGTTTATGATGGTGTGAAAGTGACACACATTCAGTAGGAGCCATATTTCAAGTACGCATACAACCACTTTGTTTTCCACTTTCAGTACAGGGTTCAATAAATAACATGAGCTATTCAACAACTGATTTTAGTAGGCTTTGGGTTTGATAATTTTGCTCAAAAATAGGCCGATATAAATGTTCTGAGCACATTTAAGGTGGATAAGGCTAAATTATGATGTTCAGTAGGTTAGGTGTTTTAAATGCATGTTTTGACTGGCAATATTTTCAACTTATTATGAGTTTATCTAAATATAACCCCATAGTAAGTGAAGGAATATCTGCACACATTTATATGTATATCTATATATCTATACCTATATATATCTATATATGTGTGTGTGTGTGTGTGTGTATATATATATATATATATTTACAAAACTCAATAGATAATATATAATATAGTATAATATTCAGTATGACCTGATCACTGTCAATCAGAAGGGAAGCTGCTATATTGATGAAGCAAGGTCCTGTAGGTCCCTGATGGTTTAAACATTAACCCTTTAGTTGATGCATCCATAAGTCTGAGAGCAATAATAGCCTGATGACCAGGTATTGGTGGAGGGGTGTTCAGGAGCTGAGGCAGAAGCTGTTTCCAAACTGGTAGGAGTATTTAACATTTTACTATCCAACGTAGCTTTATTAATTATCAAATGCTACATTAAAAAGTACCCAAAGCTTACAGGTTTAAAATAACAAACTTATTATCTCACAAATTCTGCAGGTTTTAAGTTCAGGCATGGCATAACTGGGTTTTCTGCTCAAAGTCTCACAAGGCTGCAATTAAATGTTTTGGTCAGACTGCGTTCTGTTCTGGAGCTCAGGATCTAGCTGCAGGCTCACAGAGATATTGGCAGAATTTAGTTCCTTGTGGATGGACATAGACTGAGGTTGTTATTTCATTGCTAGTTTTTGTCCATGGGCCACTCTTAGATACTAGAAGCCTCTCACAGTTCCAGAGGTGTATCCCTCTCACAAGTCCTCTTACAGCTGATTACTTCTAGGAAAACAGGAGAATCTCTAATATCAGGGAAGGCTTGTCCCTGAGCTCTTTTAAAGAGCTCACCTCTGACCCTTCACGAGGCATGGCCTCTGTCTCAGGATCACATATGAACTGTCCCAACTACCTCCAAGCACACCCACTGGTAGTGGCTCTGAGTTTCCCTGGGGAGGGCCATCCAGAGGCAACTGACAACCCCTCTGCCTCTGCCACAGCAGTGGTTCCTCCCCTGCTGCCCTCAGTCTGAAGAAGAAACAAAGAGTCTGAGGGCTTTATCTGCACTCCCAGCATGCCACAGTCACCATGTGGAGAGGAGCTCAGTCCCTCCTACCTGTGAGCACTTGACCCACCCTGCTCCTCATCAAGCAGAACCTTCAGATCAGGCCAGCAGTACAGCAGCTCAACCACCTGGCTGAACATTCCCATTGCAGTGGCTCCATGTTTCTCTGAGATGGGGTTCCCCAAACACACCAAAAACCCCTCTCTCACTGCCGCTGTAATGGTACTGCCCTTGCTGCCCTCAGACTGGGAAAGAAGCAAATACCCTGAGTGCTTTAGCTGCACCTCCAGCTAGCGGCAGTTGCCCTAAGAAGAAAAGATTAATCTGTCTTCCCTGTTACCCACCCTCCTTCTTTGCGCATTACCAGGAAGGGCCATCCTGTTTTGAGCTCACAGTACAGCCACCCCATCCCAGACCGATTGCAGTGATTGATAGCAGCGCCACATCTCTCTGGAGTACAGCCCCAAGAGACAAGTGAAAGGCCCTATACCACAACCACTGCTAAAATCCCTTCCTATGCTGCCTCCAAACTAGGGAAGGAACATAAAGCCTGAGCTTTCACCAGAGCTACAGTATGCAGCCTGGGAGTGCCAAGTTGAGATCTGCAGCCAGTACTCAAGTGGAAGATCAGCCCACACTTTCAGAACACTGAGAAAGAGCATGGCTACAATCTTGAGGAAATGAAAAGGAGTCAGGTGGCTGAGCAGGAGCCTATGTACTAGCCATTTTGCTTATGTACCACCTACTGGCTCACATGCCAAAGGTCTTCACTTTCTGAAAATATCCAGAAAAGTCTACTGACCATTCACAAATTACACTTCAGTTAAAGGAACACCAGCCCATACATATAACAAAGAATGACTCCAAGAACTCTGGCAGCTCCAAAAACCAGAGTAACTTCCTTCCTTTAAACGACTGCAGTTGTATCCCAGTGAGGGTTCTCAACTGGGCTGAAAAGGCTCAAATGACAGAAAGAGAATTTAGGCTATGGATAAGAATGAAGATCACTGAGATTCAGGAGAAAGTTGACACCAATGCCAAGGAATCTAAGAATTACAATAAAACAATAGAGGAGCTGATAGATGAAATGGTCAGGAAAAGAAAGAACCAAATGATCTGATAGAGCTGAGAAACCTGTTATAAGAATTATAATGCAATCAAAAGTATTAATAGCAAAACAGACCACACTGAAGGAAGAATCTCAGAGTTCAAAGACTCTCAGAACTAACTCAGTCAGTGAAAACAAAAATGAAGAAAACCTCTGAGAAATATGGGATTATGAAAATAGAGAAAATCCTGACTTATTGGCATCTCTGAAAAAGAAAAAGAAAAAGTGAGCAACTTAGAAAAGTATATTTCAGTATATCTTCCATGAAAACTCCCCCAACCTTGCTAGAGTGGCCAACATTCAAATTCAGAAATTGCAGACAATTTCCACGAAATATTACATGACACCATCCTCAAGACACATAAACAGAGTCTCCAAGGTAGAAATGAAAGAGAAATGGCAGGTCACCTAAAAGAGAACCTCATCAGGCTAACAGCAGATCTTTCAGCAGAAACCCTATAAGCCTGGAGAGATTGGGGGCCTACATTCAGCATTCTTTTTGAGACAGAGTCTCACTCTGTCACCCAGGCTGGAGTGTAATGGCGTGATCTCAGCTCACTGCAACCTCCACCTTCCAGGTTCAGGCGATTTTCCTGCCTCAGCCTCCCAACTAGCTGGGACTACAGACGTGCACCACCACACTCAGCTAATTTTTGTATTTTTAGTAGAGTTGGGGTTTCACCATATTGGCCAGGCTGCTTTTGAACTCCTGACCTCATAATCTGCCTGCCTCGGTCTCTCAAAGTGCTGGGATTATAGGCATGAGCCACCATGCCTGGCCTCAGCATTCTTAAAGAAAAGAATTTCCAATCAAGAATTTCATATTCAGCTAAACTAAACTTTATCAGTGAAGGAGAAATAAAATCCTTTTCAGACAAGCAAATGCTGAGGGAATTTGTTACCACCAGAGCTGCCTTACAAGATGTCCTGAAAGGGGTGCTAAATATGGAAAGAAAAGACTATACGTTGGCACTACAGGAGCACACTTAAGTACACATACTAGTGACATTTTAAGCAACCACACAAACAAGTCTGCTTAATAACCAGATAATGACATAATGACAGGATCAAATCTGCACATATCAATACTAACCTTAAATATAAATGGACTAAATGCCCCAATTAAAAGGTGCAAAGTGGCAAGCTTAATAAAGAATTGAGACCCAGTGGTGTGCTATCTTCAAGATACCCATCTCTCATGCAATGATACCCATAGGCTCAAAGTAAAGAAATGGAAAAAATCTACCAAGCAAGCAAATGAAAAACAGAAAATAGCAGGGGTTGCTCTCCTAATTTTAAACACAACAGGCTTTACACCAACAAAGATCAAAAAGACAAAGAAGGGCATTAGATAATGGTAAAGCATTCTTCAATTCAACAAGAAGAGCTAACAATCCCAAATATATACTCACCCACACAGGAGCATCCAGATTTATAAAATAAGCTTTTAGAAACTTATGAAGTGACTTAAGCTCTCACACAATAAAAGTGGGAGATTTCATCACCCCATAGGCAGTATTGGATCATCAAGTAAAAAAATTAACAAAGATATTTAGTAATTAAACTCAGCACTTGACCAACTAGACCTAATAGATCTTGACAGAAATCATCACCCCAAAATGACGGAATATACATTTTTTCTTATTGCCCCATAGTGTATACTCTAAAATTGACCACACAATTGGACATAAAACAATCCTCAACAGAATCATAAAACAATATTATACCAATTATGCTCTTGGACCATAGTGCAATAAAAATATGAATCAATGCTAAAAAATCATTCAAAATTATACAATTATATGGAAATTAAACAACCCACTTCTGAATGAATGTTGGGGAAATAATGAAATTAAGGCAGAAGAACAACTTTGAGACTAATGAGAACAAAGATATAACATACCAGAATCTCCAGGACACAACTAAGGCAGTGTTAACATAGAAGTTTATAGCTTTAAAGCTCACATCAAAGTTAGAAAAATTAACAAAAAGTTAGAAGAGATGTTTAAGATGAATTCATTTCAATAAAATTAATTTTATTAAAAGCCTTTTCTGCATCTACTGAGATAATCATGCAGTTTTGTTCTTCTCCTTATATGATGAATCATGTGTATTGATTTGCATATGTTAAAACAACCTTGTATCCCAGAGATAAACCCCATTTGATCATAGTGGGGTTAACGGATTAACAACCTAACACAATTAGAGGAACTGAGAAGCAAGAGAAAACCAAACCCAAAGCTGCAGAAGACAAGAAATAATCAAAATCAGATCTGAATTGAATTGAGACACACATGCACACAAACCATAAAAAGATCAATGAATCCATAACTTTCTTATTTAAAAAGATTAATAAGATAGGCAGACTGCTAGCTAGATTATTTTTTTTAAATAGAGAAGATCCAAATAAACAGAAATAACAAAAAGGACGTTACCACTGACTCCAAAGAAATAAAACAAATCTTTAGAGTACTGTGAACACCTGTTTGCACATGGACAAGAAAATCTAGGAGAAATGGATAAATTTCTGAACATGTACAGCCTCCCAAGACTGAACCAGGAAGAAATTGAATCCCTGAACAGACCAACTACAAGTTCCAAAATGGAATCAGTAATAAATAGCTTACCAACCAAAAAAAGCCCAGAACCAGATGGATTCACAGCTGAATTCTACCAGATGTATAAAAAAAGCTGGTATCATTTCTACTGAAACTATTCCAAAAAGTTGAGGAGGAGATCCTCCTCCCCAACTCATTCTATGAAGCATCATCTTGATACCAAAAGCTGGCAGAGACACAACAAAAAAAGAAAACTTCAGACCAATATCCTTGATGAAAATAGATGCAAGAGTCCTCAACTAAATACTTGCAAACTAAATCCAGAAGCACATGAAAAAGCTCATCCATTATGATCAAATGGTGTTTATCTCTTGGATGCAAGGTTGGTTTAACATATGCAAATCAATACACATGATTCATCACATAAGCAGAAGTAAGAACAAAACTGCATGATTATCTCAGTAGATGCAGAAAAGGCTTTTGATAAAATTCATTTTATTGAAATGAATTCATTTTAAACATCTCTTCTTGTTAAACACTCTCAATAAACTAAGCATTGAAGGAACGTACTTCAAAATAATAAGAGCCATCTATGACAAACCCACAGCCAACATCAATCATATGCATGCACAAAAGCTGAAAGCATTCCCCTTGTAAACTAGACCAAGACAAGGATGCCCACTCTCATTCAATACATTCAACACATTCACTCCTATTCAATACATTAATATTACTGGAAGTCCTATACTTCCTTAAAACAATCAGGCAAGTGAAAGAAGTAAACAACATTAAAATAGGGAGAAAAGAAGTCAAATTACCCTTTTTTGCAGATGACATGATTCTCTGTCTAGAAAGTCTGATAGTGTCTGTCTGAAAGCTCCTTGATCTGATAAACAACTTCAACAAATTTTAAGGATACAAAATCAATGTACAAAAATCAGTAGCATTCCTATTCATCAACATCCATGCTGAGAGCCAAATAAGGAATGCAATCCTATTCATAATTGCTGCAGAAAGAACAAAATACCTTGGATACAGCTAACCAAGAAGGTGAAACATCTGTACAATGAGAATCACAAAATACTTCTCAAGGAAATCAGATATGATACAAATGGGAAAACAGTTGATGCTCATGGAAATGAAGAATCAATATTGTTAAAATGGTTATATTGCCCAAAGCAATTTATAGATTTGAGGTTATTCCTTTCAAGTTAACGATGACATTCTTTATAGATTTAGGAAAAAACTATTTTAAAATTCATATGAAAAAAGAGCCTGAATAACCAAGGCAATCCTAAACAAAAAGAATGAAGAATAATGAAGCATCACATTACCTGACTTCAAACAATGTTCCAAAGCTACAGTAACCAAAAACAGTAAGGTACTGATATAAAAACAGACATAGAGACCAATGGAAGAGAATAGAGAATCCAGAAATAATGATTCATATCTACAGCCAACTGATCTGTGACAAAGTTGACAAAAGCACACAATGAAGAAAGTTCTCTCTATTCAATAAATGGTGCTGGGATAACTGACTTGCCATATGCAGAAGATTGAAATTGGCCACCCTCCTTATACCATGTACAAAAATCAACTCAAGATAGATTAAAGACTTAAAGGTAAAACCTAAAACTATAAAAACCCTAGAAGATAACCTAGGAAATATAATTTGGACATAGGAAATGGCGAAGATTTCACAATAAAGACACCGAAAGCAATTGCAACAAAACCAAATATTGACAAGTGAAACCTAATTGAACTAAAGAGCTTCTGCACATAAAAGAAACTATCAACAGAGTAAACAGACAACCTACAGAATGGAAGAAAATATTTGCAAACTCTGCATCTGGAAAAAGTCTACTGTCCAGAATCTATCAGGAGCTTAAATTTCCAAGCAAAAACAAACAACCCCATTAAAAAGTTGGCCAAATATATGAACAGACACCTTTCAAAAGAAGACATACATACAGCCAACAAGTATATGCAGAGATTATCAACCTCAATAATTATTATGGGAATACAAATCAAAACCACAATGAGATACCATCTCACACAAGTCACAATGGTGGTTACTAAAAAGTCAAAAATTAACAGATGCTGGCAAAAAAAAGGGAATGTTTATACACTGCTGATAGTACTAAAAATTAGTTCAGCCATTGTGGAAAGCAGTGTGGTGATCTCTCAAAGAACTTAAAACAGAATTACCATTCAACCCAGCAATCCCATTATTCCCAAACTAATGTAAATCATTCTACGATAAAGACACATGTACTCATATATTCATTTCAGTAGAATTCCCAATAGCAGAGACATGGAATCAACCTAAATGCCCATCAAGGGTAGACTGAATAAAGAAAATGTGGTACATATTCACCATGGAATACTTAGAGTTATTAAAAAGAAACAAGATCATGTCCTTTGCAGCAACATGGATAATGCTGGAGGCCATTATGCTAAGCAAACTAATCCAGGAACAGAAAACCAAACATTACATGTTCTCACTTATAAGTGTAAGTTAAACAATGGGAATACATGCATAGTCATAAAGAGGGGAACAACACACACACTGGGGCCTACTTGACAGTGGAAGGTGGGAGGAGAAGAAGGATCATAAAATTACATGTTTGTTTCTATGCTTATTACATCAGTAATGAAATAATCTGAATACCAAACCCCCATAATACATAGTTTACTTATATAACAAATCTGCACTGGTACCCTGAACCTAAATTAAGTTACAATTAAAAAATTAAACAAACAAATAAATAAATAAAGGTCTCACCTGATTAGGTTTTACCCATTTGAGATCATCTCTTTGTTGATTAGCTCAAAATCAAATAATTAGGGATTTAATTACATCTGAAAAATCCCCTCACAATTGCACAATTAGCTTACAATGTAAACTAATCATAAACTAATCACAGTGGTTATATTAGCCATATTCCAAAGGACTGTCCATAGTCAAAGGGAGAGGGATTATACTGGTCACATACATCAGGATATGTGAATCTTGAAGACCATCTTGGAATTTTGTCTATCACAATTTCTGTACCAGTAAGAACTGAGCCATGAGCCTCATCATTCAATAAAATTCTTTCCTTTTGGCTGACTCTCAGGTGTAACTTACACACGTGATGTGGTATCGTTCTTTCTTTCTTTTTTTATTGCACCTTAGGTTCTGGGGTACATGTACAGATCATGCAGGGTTGTTGCATAGGTACTTACATGGCAAGGCACTTGCTGCTTCCATCTACCTGTCACCTATACCTGGCATTTTTCCCCATGTTATTCCTCCCCAACCTCCCCAATCCCCATTGTCCCTCTCCTAGCCTCCCTACAACAGTCCCCAATGTGTGATGCTCTCCTCCCTGTATCCATGTGTTCTCATTGTTCAACAGCCACCTATAAGTGAGAACATGTGGTGTTTGATTTTCTGTTCTGTGTCAGTTTGCTGAGAATGATGGTTTCTAGATTCCTCCATGTCCCTACAAAGGACACAAACTCATCATTTTCTATGGCTGCATAGTATTCCATGGTGTATATGTGCCACATTTTCCTTGTCTAATCTATCATCGATGGTAATTTGGGTTGGTTCCAGGTCTTTGCTATTGTAAACTGTGCCACAATGAACATATGTGTGCATGTGTCTTTGTAATAGAACGATTTATAATTTGGGTATATACCCAGTAATGAGATTGGTGGGTCAAATGGAATTTCTATTTCTGGGTCCTTGAGGAATCGCCACACTGTCTTCCACAGTGGTTGAAGTAATTTACACTACCACCAACAGTGTTAAATTGTTCCTATTTCTCCATATCCTCTCCAGCATCTGTTGTCTCCAGATTTTTTAATGATTGCCATTCTAACTGGTGTGAGGTGGTATCTCAATGTGGTTTTGATTTACATTTCTCTAATGACCAGTGATGATGAACATTTTTTCATATGTTTGTTGGCCTAATATGTGTCTTTTTTTGAAAAATGCCTGTTCATATCCTTCACCCACTTTCGAAAAGGTTTGTTTGTTTGTTTCTTGTAAATCTGTTTTAGTTCTTTGTAGATTCTGGATATTAGCCCTTTGTAGATTCTGGATATTAGCTCTTTGTTAGAAGGGTAGATTGCAAATTTTTTTTTCCCATTCTGTTGGTTGCTGTTTACCTCTAGTGATCATTTCTATTGCTGTACAGAAGCTCTGTAGTTTAATTAGATCCCATTTGTCTATTTTGGCTTCTGTTGCCAATGCTTTTGGTGTTTTAGTCATGAAGTCCTTGCCTATGCCTTTGCCTTGAATGGTTTTGCCTAGGCTTTCTTCTAGGGTTTTTATGGTGTTATGACTTATGTTTAGGTCTTTAACAAACAATACAAAAAGAGAGAATCCTTCCCAAATCATTTTATGAGACCAACATCATCCTGATACCAAAACCCGGCAGAGACTCAACAAAAAAAGAAAACTTCAGGCCAATATCCATGATTAATATAGATGCAAAAATCTTCAATAAAATACTGGCCAACCGATTGCAACAGCATATCAAAAAGCTTACCCGGCACGCTCAAGTAGGCTTCATCCTAGGGATGCAAGGCTGGTTCAACATACGCAAGTCTATAAACATGAGCCACTACATAAACAGAACCAAAGACAAAAAAAAGCATGATTATCTCAATAGATGCAGTGATGTGGTATCTTTCTTTGAAGTAAACAATCTGGAAACTAAAGATCCAATGACATTGGCTTTGAGTTTGAGAAAAATAAATTCAATAGTATGAAAAAAGCTTTCTGATGATGCACATGCAGGTTTTTAATAACCTCTGTGAAAACTTTATAGCCATTCAATTAGTGTTCTTATGTTTTATTATTTTTTTTTAAATTTGAAGGATAGCTAAATACATATATATATGTGTGTGTGTATATATACACACGCATATATACATGTGTGTGTATATATACACACACACATATATATGTATATAAACAAATACTTTAAAAGATTTTTCTATACTATAGATCTAAATATAACCCCAATAACATACCATGCCTTTGTTAGAAATGTATGAAAATAATTGTATAAAATTGCATTTAGCATTAAGTCATTGGAAGCAATTAAGTAGCTGTGTATTTAAGCACTGATCTAGAAAACGTCTGTTTTTCTTTTTTCTTGTCTTTTTTTTTTTTGAGATGAAAGTCCCTCTCTTTCACCAGATTGGATTGCAGCCTCAGCCTCTCAAAGTGCTGGGATTAGAGGCTTGAGCCATTGCACCCAGGAAACTTTACTTTTTCAAATGGAAACAAAACGAGACTTTACAAAAACACATAAGGATAAGGATACTGGGAATTTTAATGACTTCTTTTTTGGGGGGAGAGCACAAAGCCTTTATCTACAATAGAACAGCCATTTCAAATTATATAATATTTTGTCTTCCACTATCGTTTAATAAGGAAAGAAGATGGTATTTGACCTACCACCATCACAATAATAATAATAATAATAATAAAAAACTAGGGTTAAAACTGATATTTGAAGCAATGATTTTCACCTACTAGACAACAAACAGAGGACGGAGGTCCATGAAAAATGGGAAACAAATGAAATGAGTTTTGCTGTTTGCCTGGATTTTTGCCCAGAGGTGTTTCCAGGCAACATTGCAGGAAGGGAGACTCAGAACCATGACTCATGGAGTCAAAGGATCAGAAACAGGAGTTCAAGAAGACAAATGCAGCTAAATTTTGCTGGGCAAGGTATTACAGAGAAGGGAGCTACATAGATAAGGAGCTCAAAATCTGTATTGAAGTCCCCTTGGATCTTTGGCTAAGGAGTTGACCTATACACATGTTATAGGGGCATTTCTCTTCCTCAGGGAAATAATACTAGTGCGTTATAAGTCAAACGATTTCCATAGCTTGCAGAAAATTGGTAGAAGTTAAAGTTCTAACTCCTTAGAGTGGTTTAACCTCATTGGCACAAAACATGGGAATTCAATAAAGACCACTACAAAATTATTTTGCCTAAAGCTAAGGTAGCCCTAATAAAAAGACAAATAGAGAACCACTCTAAGAAAATTTAAAAGCAAGCCACAAAAGGATCTGCCTCATCAGCAATTAACTTTATACCTGTTGTAAAAGAAAATTACATTAGACTGGTTAAATGGGCAAGGGAGGCTTTGTTCAAAATTATTGAGGTAGAGGACAGAAATGGAACTCAACTTCAATGAAAAGCAGGATAGTTTTTAAGTAGTTGGGTGACCTAGCTGAAAAACACCAGAAGACATTAGCCTGGAGGTTGGTTAATTTGACTAGATTGTCTGTTTGCTAATTGGCATTTATTGAAGTGAGGTTCCTACTCTTCAGCAGAGACTAGGATAGAGGAGTCCTATCTTCTTGATGATCACATTTCAAAGAGATGGCCCCAGGTCCTTGAGAAAGAAGTAGAAGATTTGCATCTCAAAGGGGCAGAGAAACAATTTACAGTCCCAAGTGTTTTAAAGTAAATGCTTTAGCAAACAGGAGGATAGAGGCCTATAGTCAGGAAGAGGCCTATCTAAAATTTTGTCAAGCAGAAAGGAATGTTAAGGCAGTCTTAGTTAGCCGCTCCAACAAATTATCATATTCTGCAAAGAAAAACTGTATTGCTCCATGGATTCCAGACTTGACTTATGCAATTGTGTAAGCTGATTTATTAAAATAAATCTCTCACTCTGTCAAGTATGTGTATATATACATATGTATATGTGTGTATGTATGTATGTATATATGTATATGTATTTCCTATTGCTCCTGTTTCTCTGGTAGTATCTGACTGAAACAGACGGCATGCCAATGCCATGGTTGTTCATGATGGACTCACACACATTTCCCACACCGATAGTTTGAGTACTATATTAAAGATAACTGCAGCTTTTGTGTCATTCTTTTCATCAAGTAGTTAATATGGACTTTATTTCTCTTCTCCTTGAATTTGGGTTTAACCTGTGACAGCTTAACTAACAGAAGGTGGTTGAAACAATATTTGACAGTTCTAGCCTAGCATATACAGACTCTCAGCTTTTGCTTTAACCATCTTGAACTATTTCCTTTCAGGACACTCCCTTTATAACACAGGCACCATGCTATGAGAAGCCCAAGTCACATAGAAAGACCATGTATAGGTGAACTGGTCAACAACTTCAGCTGAGCAATAAGTCAATAACCATATTAAGTAAGACATGTAGTGCATTCTAGCCCAAGTGATGCCCTCGTTGACTACTGACACTGCCCACATCACATTGCACAGAAATCCAGCCAGCTATCTAGTCATTGCAGCAAATCATGAGAAGTGATTAAAATAGTCATTTTATGTCACTATATCACTCAGTTTTGGAGCGTGGTTTGTTATCCAGAAGTTAATAAACAGATCATTGGGCCAGGCACAGTGGCTCACTGTTGTAATCCCAGCACTTTGGGAATTTGAGGTGGGTGGATCACCTGAGGTCAGGAGTTTGAAACCAGCCTGACCAACATGGTGAAACCCCATCTCTACTAAAAATACAAAAACTAGCTGGACATGGTGGTACACGCCTGTAATTCCAGCTACACAGGACACTGAGGCAGGAGAATCACTTGAACCCGGGAGGCAGAGTTTGCAGAGGGCTGAGATCACGCCACTGCATTCAAGCCTGAATGACATAGTGAGACTTCATCTCGAAAAAATAAAATAAAAAATAAACGGATCATTTGGATGTTGTGATACAGTATGTTTGGATGACTTATTTAATATGTTTTTATTTGGGGACAGCCATAAACTGTGGCACCATTCAATATTTCCACAGTTCAACAATATAGTCTTCTAAATGTAATATCTTAGTTGTATTCATAATAATTGAAATTATATGTAAGTCCATCCCACTCCAACAAAGAAAGTCTATTTCCTGAAAACTGACACGAAGAAACTAGAGGATGCTTTGAATCATTATCTGTCTCAATGTCTCTCTCTGTCTCTCTCTCTCTCTCTTGGTTAGCAGTCTTGGTTAGTTGCTTGAACAAATTATCATATTCTGTAAAGAAAAACTGTATTGCTCCATGGATTTCAGACTTGACTTATACAATTGTGAAGCTGATTTATTGAAATAAATCTCTCACTATAAGTATGTGTGTGTATGCATATGTATTTGTGTGTGTATGCATGTATATATGTATATATATTTCCTATTGCTCCTGTTTCTCTGTTTCTTAATGAAAATATGGATATATGGATATATACATATCCATATATTCTTATATCCAAAATTCAGCTTCAGAGCATGCAAAAATAACAACTATCCATCGCAATGACTTAATGAAAATATGTATATATGTGTGTGTGTATATATATGTATTTATATGCCTAGTGAAAATATAGATATAAGGACATATATATATATAGACAGTTCTAGCCTAGCATATACAGACTGTCAGCTTTTGCTTTAACCATCTTGAACTATTTCCTTAATGAAAATACGGATATATCCATATATATCCATATATCTGTATTTTCATTAAGTCATTGTGATGGATATTTGTTATTTTTGCATGCTCTGAAGCTTTTTCTTTGAAAAGTTATCCTTCATCTGGTGGGTAAAAATAAAGTACACTTAGAAAAAATGTTGGGACAGTGAGAAAGACCGAGTGAAAGAGTGAGAGAGAGGAAGGCCTAAGAGTAACATAAGTTCCTGGTTCCAGCTCTGTGAGGGAAAATTTTCTAATTTAAAGAGCCCATGAATTATAATAATCTTTTTAGCTTAATCTAGTTTGAGTTATGTTTCCGTCACTTTCAAACAAAATAGAAGATTGCTAAGTGCCATTCAGGTCTAAGACCACTACTAGGAACCGTTAGGAATCTCCTTCTGGCTGGGCGCTGTGGCTCACACCTGTAATCCCAGCACTTTGGGAGGCTGAGGTGGGCGGATCACGAGGTCAAGAGATCAAGACCATCCTGGCCAACATGGTGAAACCCCGTCTCTACTAAAAATACAAAAAAAATTAGCTGGGCTTGGTGGCACCTGTAGTCCCAGCCACTGGGGAGACTGAGGCAGGAGAATTGCTTGAACCCGGGAGGCGGAGGTTGCAGTGAGCCGAGGGGGAGCCACTCCACTCCAGCCTGGCGCCTGGTGATGGAGTGAGACTCTGTCTCAAAAAAAAAAAAAAAAAAAAAAGTAAAGAATCTCCTTCTGCTTGATCTTCCTTCTTCTTCTCCTTTGGAAACCCAATCATCCAGTTCTAACCCTCTTTGCCCAACCCTAATTTCCCCTTCTGTGTATTATGTATTTAGTTAAGGTAAAGCTAACTGCTGTAAAAACAAATCCCAAATTTCCAGTGATTTAACACAACAAAACTTTCTGTCTGACACAAACTACAGCCTGGTGAGTGCAGTCTGGGTCAATACTCATGGACCTGTGTCAATAAGTTAAAGGGGGAACTAAAACGATCCAGTAAATACGCTCTCAAGTATACAGCCTAGATGGAAACACTATCATCTCAGTGCATAGCCCTGAGTTACATATCTGAAGTCAAATATTACACTGTTCCTTCACCAAGAATCCCTTCCTTGTCAAATCCCAATTTTCTTGTCATTCCCCATAGCACTGTTGATCTGCATGCCCTAGTAGATGAAGGCCTTGGGTGGACCTGTTGAAAGTCTTGTGCTCAAGGAGACAGAGGAGACAATACATGGTTATTATTCAAAATGTTGCTCCCACCACAGATGTCTTCATATTTTTCAAAGTAGAATATCTATCAGACATGCTATCCTTTTTTCCAGCAAATAGAGTGAACAACTATTCTGGTTCATCTGAGACTTTGGATTTCTTTCTTAGGATGTGGAATTTTTGGTATTGAAACTAGGCTAGTCCTGAATAAATTGGACAGTGTTGACCCCACCTACAAAGTTGAGCAACTTTGAGGATAAGATCATTGTGATAATATGCTGACAAAGTTTATGGCTTCATAATGCCTAACAAAACCTTTGTTTCTGTAGAGGTGAAAGGTTTTCTACAGGTTAGAGGTGAATTTACAATAAGGGAGTGTCAAGGCCCTGCCATAGTTAATTTGTTTCTTATTGGTAAATATTTTAATCGCTGACCTCCTAGTCAATATCACAATGGCTAATTGCTGTGGCATTGTTAGATGCAGCTCATTCTTTATGTGACCAGACTTTTGTCCAGTATACTGCTAGTTTAGGTTTTTAAATATTTTTAAATAGCTGTTCTATGCTCATTTAGTAACACATATTTACTGCTGTGATTTACTTCTAAAATAATTACTCTAACAGTGGATTTGCATATTTTAGTAATGTTTAGATTTATAATTTTGTTCTAATAAGGTTTGTACTACTTTCATTATGATTGGTTTATGGTCCAATAAATGATAGATTAAGGTAAAGGACAATCCAACAGTTTAAATTTAGATATTTATATTGTCCCTACCTATTGTGACAGGGTATTTCTTTCCTTAGAGATTAAGTACAGTGCTATGACCTAAATATGTAATCATTTTAATATTTCATCAAATGCTTCAGTCCTTCTCTGTCTTTCGTTGTGTGTGTGTGCTTGTTTGCATGCATGCACACCTGTTGGTCTGTCTCTGTTTGCTTCCTCTTTTTAAACCGAAACCAGTTTAAAAATGGAATGGCTTAGCTAGCATCAAAATAGCATGCGTACCACGTTAAAGCTTCACATTTTAGCACTTCACCACAGACTTAAGGAGTCAGAATATGTGACATGTGGGGTAATTTTAATAAGCCCTTTATGCACCTTAATGTTTGGGAAACACTGGTCTATCGCACAAATAAGACCCCTTGTATATCTGGTAGCAGCTGCAGTCTCTGCCTTTGTGTGTTAGGCTAATTATATAAGCTCCTTGATACATAGTTTATTCTTTTACTACATGGAAATAAAACCTGCTCTGTAGTCAATGAAAGCTGCGTAAGTAGAACAAAATACTTTCACAGACCACAAATTCAAGTGTGTAAAAAAGTAACATTATTTTTTCCTACCTGAAATTAATTTATCATGCTCCTCAATTTCATCCAGTCTCACAATCTGTAATCTATTCATTCTAGGGAAACTTAAACATGTTGTAATTATTTCAAGCTTGAAATCAAATGTAGAAATACTTTCCTTTACTCTCCTTATCTCTGCATTTGATTCTACACTTCAAAGATTATGAAAAAAGTCTGCATTTTTGGAAGGGGGAAGAAAACCCTACTTATTGTTTTTCTTTTTTTTTTTTTTTCTATCTCAGGGTCTTTTTATTTATTTATTTTGTCCTTTTTTGTATGAGTCTCTTTGGTAAATAAAAATGCCTAGGTCTCCTGCTCCCACGGTGGTCATTAATGTCTGTCAGCATCTTTGAACCTTGAAGATGGTCTCCCTGGAGCTAGAGTCAGCCTGGCCTGGAAAGCTCATGAAATCCCTCAAAACCTCCTAAAGAGGTGAGAGCTACACTAGAAGGCGCACTGACCCAAAAACATATATATGTGGGGTCAGGTGCAATTTAAAAACTGTAAATGACTTATATGCTTATGCAAAATGTTCTCTCATGCTAGTAATCAAAGAAATAAAAATTAAAATGAGATCTCCTTTTTAGCTTCTCATGGCATGGACTTTTTAAAAATTAGAGAGTTAGCCATGGAATATGGAAATCAGTGCATTTATTCCCTACCTGGGGGAGCTAAAATTTATTTTATTTATTTATTTATTTAATTTTCCCATTTATTTTATTGCATTTTAGGTTTTGGGGTAC